>NW_016908588.1:13448-18786 GCF_001483705.2 Eufriesea mexicana | reverse complement strand
AATATATATTTAAAAAAAAATGTTGAATATATTTTCATTTTTTATACACCATTCTACTTAAAATTCGGATAATAAATGGTCAAAGAAGACCAATATAAACATTCGACATTGTGAAAACAATTTTATGGATTTTGTCTTTCTGAATTAAAGAAACCATTATACATCAATGTATATTTTTATAAAAATATGAATTTGATATTTTGGGATAAAGTGATATGATTGTTCCTTGAGATATATGTTTCTGTGTGTTTTACCTATAAAAAAAGCTGAAATACAAAGATAAAGAAATTCTGGGAAAGGGAAACATTAATACATAAATCAATCTGTAAAGAAGTATTTAATCGAATTGTATAAATAAAGATAAATAAATAGGAAAATGAAACAATTTCATATTGAACATTATAATTTATGAATGAAAATAAGAAATATTGAGTAAGAACAAAAATATATTTACAATATATATTGTAAAGTTATCAATGATTATAAGATGTCGACGATATGGAATAGTAATATTTGATAAAGATAATCAACAGAAAAAATTTGAATATGAAATAGTAACAAGAGCTAAGAAAACTGACAAATTTTAATTTAAAAAATATGATTTTACTATGATGAGAAATATTGCCACAAATGTAATAAAAGCCTAGAGGGACAAGGTAAACACTAAACATTTATGATAAAAGTTGATTTACTGTTTATTTAAGAAATCTTATTATTGGTAAAGCATATTGAAAATATATTAAAATTCGAACTGCACTTTTTCTTTCTAGGTATTAAAAAGTTTGTAAAAAAAAGAGATATTAAAATATTAATTAATGGACAAAAGGCTTTGGAAAATATATGTTGAAGGGAACAGAAATAAAACGAAATGTGATAAAGGCTAATCAAATGTATGAATCTCTGCAATAAAAAGTATGAAACAAGGATTCTTTATAATAGTTTGCAAAGAAACAGTGGAAATATTTATCAAAAAATACAATGTTAAATATGTACATATAGAAAAAGATAGTACAAGATGAATTGCAATATTACTGTATAAGTGTCACACATTGAAAAAATAACATTCACAGTAAATTTACACTTTATAGAAACATGGTGATGGGATTTAGATCTTATCAAAATAGATTTAAAAATTAAGGAGTTCTTAAATATTAATGCCTATAATTCATTTAAAAATTCAAAAAAGGACAAAACTTATTTGATAATTTGTAAATATAGTGTATTATAGTATCATGTATTACAATATACAAAAAGCTCATAAGTATTAAAATTATATTATATAATCTCAATTTTTAATTTTTTTATCACATTTTTATTTTATTTTTTTTATTTTAGAAGTTATTTAAGAGTACTTACTAATAATCATTTTTATTAAAAAATCTGCTCTGCAAAGAATTTCACATAATATATATGTTTATAAAAACCATAAGTTTGCACAATAGGAATAAGAAACTAAGATAAGAAATACCTAATCTTTTAATTTATTTTTATTTTCAGCCTAGATTTATTAATACTGAAAGAAATAGTACAAAAAATGGCAGGTATTGAAGCTGCTGAAGAGATGACATCAGATCAACTAGATGCCATGGCAGGTGGAGATTTATTGAAAAATGAGGTAATTTTATTTTAAATTTGAATTAATCAATACACGGGTACCCATATTACTATAAATTTCAGGCTGGTTACTTCAGTCAAGTACGAAATACAAAAAAGTCGTCACAACGATTAAAAGAAGCTCTTGCTGAACATGATCTTGCTGTAGCTCTATGTCTTTTAATGGCACAACAAAAACACTGTGTTGTGTATAGAGAAACGGATAAATCGCATCTTAAACTCGTTGGTAAGTGTTGTAATAAATTTGTTAATATTTTACTTTACATCTTAAGAGAAAATTGATTGAAATTTAATTTCATTTAAAATTACAGGGAAACTGTATGATCAGTGTCAAGATACATTAGTTCAGTTTGGTACTTTTTTGGGATCTACAATGACAGTAGATGAATATGTGGAAAGACTTCCCTCCATACATTCAATGCTCCAGGACAATCATATACATTCTGATGTCGCATTTTTTCTTGCAAGACCAATGTTTGCACATGCCATTAATGTAAGTGTTTCTCTTTTAAGTACTACAATTATCTCTAACTAGTTAATGAAATAAAAGCAACCAATATCTTAACTAAAAAAGATATAATATATGATCAAAAATATTATAATACTCAAATATATTTAATTTTATATGTTGCTTTCAGATTAAGTATGATGCCCTACGTAAAGCTGATCCAAACTACAAAAAAATGTCGACTACTATGAAACAAGCAAAATACGCGGAAGCTGCACAAGCAGTTATGGCACCTGTTGCTCAATCAGTGAGACCTTTACATCCATTAAAAGTATGGGAAGATATCTCACCACAATTCTTAGTGACATTTTGGTCCTTATCTATGTATGACTTGTATGTTCCTGTTGAGAGTTATCAAAGGGAAATTAATAAATTGAGGCAACTTGCTGCGCAAAGTGCTGATTCCAAAGATGTGGTGTGTTAATATTTTTTTCTACAAAAATAATATTTATAGATCAATGATCCTAAATTAATATATACAAAGGTATATATAAATATATAATTGGAGATGTATACATATTTTTTCTGTTTTTAGAATGTTAGTAAAGGAAAAAAAGAACAAGAAAGATATACAACTCTAATTGACAAACTACAAGATGAAAAAAGAAAACAGGAAGAACACGTTGAGAAAGTGTTTGCATATTTAAGGTAAAATTTTATATTTGAGGTAAAACTTTGCAACATTATTTTATTAATAATATTAATTTTTTAGACAAGAGAAAGATACATGGTTTTTATCTCGAAGTGCAAAATCAGCAAAAAATGAAACGATAACGCAGTTTCTACAATTGTGTTTATTTCCTCGATGTACATTTACAACTGTAGATGCCATGTATTGCGCCAAGTTCGTTCATACTATACATTCTTTAAAGACTGCAAATTTTTCAACCCTTCTTTGTTACGACAGAGTATGTATGATTTACTTAAACAAAAAAAAAAAACCAGTTTATTTTTTAAATATTATATTATTTATTTTATATTTAATTTTCCAGCTTTTCTGTGATATAACATATTCAGTTACCTCATGTACCGAAAACGAAGCAAATCGTTACGGGAGATTTTTATGCGCCATGCTGGAAACAGTAATGAGATGGCACTCTGAGAAAGCCATATTCGATAAGGTATATTATTCTACAATATTCTCTATAAATTTGAAAGATTTGTACATTACATTTGTACTTTTTTTTTTTTTTCTTTTTTTTAGGAATGTAGCAATTATCCGGGATTTGTAACAAAATTCCGTGTTAGCAATCAATTTTCTGAAGCAAATGATATGGTCGGATTTGAAAATTACAGGCATGTGTGCCATAAGTGGCATTACAAAATTACAAAGGTAGCGATTGTACGTTAAAATATTTTTTTTAATTGCAAATTGATTTACAAAAATGGTATATATAATCTTGCAGGCGATTGTAGTTTGTTTGGATTCTAAGGATTATGTACAAATAAGAAATTCCTTAATAATATTAATAAAAATATTGCCACATTTCCCTGTTTTGGCTAAATTATCTCAAATTCTTGAACGTAAAGTAGAAAAAGTGAGGGAAGAAGAACGTGGACAACGGCAAGATTTACATGTTCTGGCTACGTCATACAGTGGTCAATTAAAAGCTAAAACTCCAAACATGATTCGTGAAGCAGATTTTCATCACGTGGGTGATAAGGTCTGTGTTACTTTTATTAATAAATACTTTTTTCTTATTTAAGAAACATATTTTGTATTTTTCTAATAGACTGGTAAAACACAAGATACTCCAAATAGTGATACTTCGGAAAAAGTTGGCGATGGAATATCGAGTAAAGAAATTACGAACGGCGACACTAGAATAGAGAAAGAAAGTAAAGATCAACGAGAAAAACGAAGTGCATCCAATCAGTTACATCAGTAAGTTATTCAAATATATATTTAAATTACTTCATTAAAATTCACATAATATATATTGAAATTTAATTAAAATATTTATTTAAATTAGATTTATTTATTTTTAAATTAAATTAATTATTCAAACATATTTATCGAATTTTTATTGGATTTAGTGATAGCTCGGAAAAAATTAGAAAAAAAGAAGAAAGTAAGGAAAGTTCAGAAGGAAAAGATAAACATTTAAAAAAGGACGAAATTAAAGAAGATGATACGATAGATAAAAAAGATCGAAAATATTATAAAGTAATTATACATTTTAAGCAAATTATTCTCTATTGTTCAATAAATACATTGCTACGTTATTAATTTAATTACAGGAAGAACATTATTATGGCAGTGGTTTAGATAATTTAGACCGCGACCTTTCTAGTGTGTCAAATAGTAGTGCTAGTTCTGGACCAACGCAAGATGGATCAGATAGAGGTTTGCATTAAGATGTTACAAGCATTGTCATGACATTGAATAAACCAATGTTCTTATAGTATTTTTTAAGAAAGATAAAATTTTATCAAAATGACACTAAAAAAAATCTTTGACAAAAGATGCATGTCTTAAACATACATAATTTATTCTACATTACAAAAATAATAACTAATAATCTCTAATTTTAGATGCCAAAAGAAGAAAAGTTGAAAATGTACAAAAGGTAACAATGATTTAAATGATTTAAATGATTTAAAATTTTATAGTAACATTTTCTGTACATATTTGTATAATTCGAGTTTTAATATTAATAGGAAGGAAGACGTGCAGAAGGAAGTCTTGATAAAAAGGAGCGTTCGAGTAAGGGCAAAATAAGGGATGAACAAAAAGAGCAACGTAGAGAAAGGAAATTTGCACGAAAAAGGGTATATTTTGAATTTTTAATGTGTTAAATAATGCATTCTTAACATATATTATTTATGTACATAATGTTTTATTTCTTATTAATCAGGATAGAACGGATGAATCAACAGTTACAACTGAACAAAAAAGAAGAAAAGACGACGAAAAAGGTAAAAAATTTTCTGGTAATTTAAAATTTATTTTAATATCCCCTTTTCTATGTAAATAATGGAAATGCTTTTAGCAAAAGGAACACATCAAAATGGTGATATTCCTGAGCATAGAGAAAAGCACCATTACAACAAGGTTAGTAAGTCTAATTGAAATTTTTTACTATTCATGCTTCAAAGATACGACATTGTATCTTTCTTAGGATACATTAAGAAATTTCGAATATTTTATTCATACAATATTTTATTCGAATTTAAGTAGATTTTTTAAGGTATTTGTATATTATTAAAATGGTC
>NW_016908588.1:0-13386 GCF_001483705.2 Eufriesea mexicana | reverse complement strand
TCAACCCTTGTTTGTTCCGAAAGAGTATTTATGATTTACTTAAACAAAAAAAAAAAACCAGTTTATTTTTTAAATATTATATTATTTATTTTATATTTAATTTTCCAGCTTTTCTGTGATATAACATATTCAGTTACCTCATGTACCGAAAACGAAGCAAATCGTTACGGGAGATTTTTATGCGCCATGCTGGAAACAGTAATGAGATGGCACTCTGAGAAAGCCATATTCGATAAGGTATATTATTCTACAATATTCTCTATAAATTTGAAAGATTTGTACATTACATTTGTACTTTTTTTTTTTTTTCTTTTTTTTAGGAATGTAGCAATTATCCGGGATTTGTAACAAAATTCCGTGTTAGCAATCAATTTTCTGAAGCAAATGATATGGTCGGATTTGAAAATTACAGGCATGTGTGCCATAAGTGGCATTACAAAATTACAAAGGTAGCGATTGTACGTTAAAATATTTTTTTTAATTGCAAATTGATTTACAAAAATGGTATATATAATCTTGCAGGCGATTGTAGTTTGTTTGGATTCTAAGGATTATGTACAAATAAGAAATTCCTTAATAATATTAATAAAAATATTGCCACATTTCCCTGTTTTGGCTAAATTATCTCAAATTCTTGAACGTAAAGTAGAAAAAGTGAGGGAAGAAGAACGTGGACAACGGCAAGATTTACATGTTCTGGCTACGTCATACAGTGGTCAATTAAAAGCTAAAACTCCAAACATGATTCGTGAAGCAGATTTTCATCACGTGGGTGATAAGGTCTGTGTTACTTTTATTAATAAATACTTTTTTCTTATTTAAGAAACATATTTTGTATTTTTCTAATAGACTGGTAAAACACAAGATACTCCAAATAGTGATACTTCGGAAAAAGTTGGCGATGGAATATCGAGTAAAGAAATTACGAACGGCGACACTAGAATAGAGAAAGAAAGTAAAGATCAACGAGAAAAACGAAGTGCATCCAATCAGTTACATCAGTAAGTTATTCAAATATATATTTAAATTACTTCATTAAAATTCACATAATATATATTGAAATTTAATTAAAATATTTATTTAAATTAGATTTATTTATTTTTAAATTAAATTAATTATTCAAACATATTTATCGAATTTTTATTGGATTTAGTGATAGCTCGGAAAAAATTAGAAAAAAAGAAGAAAGTAAGGAAAGTTCAGAAGGAAAAGATAAACATTTAAAAAAGGACGAAATTAAAGAAGATGATACGATAGATAAAAAAGATCGAAAATATTATAAAGTAATTATACATTTTAAGCAAATTATTCTCTATTGTTCAATAAATACATTGCTACGTTATTAATTTAATTACAGGAAGAACATTATTATGGCAGTGGTTTAGATAATTTAGACCGCGACCTTTCTAGTGTGTCAAATAGTAGTGCTAGTTCTGGACCAACGCAAGATGGATCAGATAGAGGTTTGCATTAAGATGTTACAAGCATTGTCATGACATTGAATAAACCAATGTTCTTATAGTATTTTTTAAGAAAGATAAAATTTTATCAAAATGACACTAAAAAAAATCTTTGACAAAAGATGCATGTCTTAAACATACATAATTTATTCTACATTACAAAAATAATAACTAATAATCTCTAATTTTAGATGCCAAAAGAAGAAAAGTTGAAAATGTACAAAAGGTAACAATGATTTAAATGATTTAAATGATTTAAAATTTTATAGTAACATTTTCTGTACATATTTGTATAATTCGAGTTTTAATATTAATAGGAAGGAAGACGTGCAGAAGGAAGTCTTGATAAAAAGGAGCGTTCGAGTAAGGGCAAAATAAGGGATGAACAAAAAGAGCAACGTAGAGAAAGGAAATTTGCACGAAAAAGGGTATATTTTGAATTTTTAATGTGTTAAATAATGCATTCTTAACATATATTATTTATGTACATAATGTTTTATTTCTTATTAATCAGGATAGAACGGATGAATCAACAGTTACAACTGAACAAAAAAGAAGAAAAGACGACGAAAAAGGTAAAAAATTTTCTGGTAATTTAAAATTTATTTTAATATCCCCTTTTCTATGTAAATAATGGAAATGCTTTTAGCAAAAGGAACACATCAAAATGGTGATATTCCTGAGCATAGAGAAAAGCACCATTACAACAAGGTTAGTAAGTCTAATTGAAATTTTTTACTATTCATGCTTCAAAGATACGACATTGTATCTTTCTTAGGATACATTAAGAAATTTCGAATATTTTATTCATACAATATTTTATTCGAATTTAAGTAGATTTTTTAAGGTATTTGTATATTATTAAAATGGTCACCTTAAATAGTATACATATATTTTGATCACCAATTATAAAATTGGTTATTACGCGTAGGTCATTACTTGTCTTTCCCATATGTAGAAAACAATATTGAGCTATAATAATTTGAATAAACTTGAAAAATTCCGCGTGTGACATTGATAATCCTATTGATACAAAAATACAAACATACTTGACAAACACATTTAAAGAAAAAAACGTTCACATTTTTTTTCGTACATCCCGTAACATCAGTTTTACATTTCGTCCCAAAACATTCTGCCTATAAATTAACTTTTTAATCATTTTTCTAACACTATTCCTTGACCCCTTAGTTGATAAAGACGTCCGCTTCGAGTACATTGAAAAGACGAAATGGGAGACAATAGCAAAGACCAGAAAAACTAGGTGATACTATCAAATACCCAAACGCCAATTGCAGGATAGCATTGCATTCAGAAGATTCATATGCAAATGTATTTTCAGGAAAAGTCACCCTACACAAAGGAACGTACTCATGAACGGGAAGGCCGCGAAAGCCGGGATAAACAATATCCTTTTATATACATATTTAAAAAAATATCATATTTATTAAATTTAATAAGAAAATAATTTTTATTTTTGATTATTTAAAAGAAAAGAAAGATATAATCCTTAATTCTGAGTACTAGGAGAAGTTCGGATCCCAAACGAAGATGATGTACAACAATGGAAAAAATTTGACTTAACATTTTATATACTACGTTTGGTGTTGCATGTAATTAAGGTAGAATTCAAATAATAAAGAAAAAAGCTAGCGAATAATTTGTATATTATATTAACGTCCAATTTTATAAAATAAACTAGGTAACAGAAGCACTTTGGTACATGTTCTATTCAGTCTTAAATTTGTACATATAATTAAAATTTTATATAATTTATAATAGGAATCATCGATGATCACAATAAAAATTTATTGATATAGCATTTATATTATTAATTATTTTTTCCAATTCCTTCTTAAAAATCAAGAAAAATTATTATATAATTTTTTGTGTAAAGCAATAAACATAAATTTTATATCGTAAAAATTACGTTTTTATACAGGGTGGGTGAAAAATCGTAGTACAACCGGCCAGGAGGTAATTCTACTTAAAAAAATAAAGAAAAAATGTGGTATACAATTTTTTCATCTCGAGTTTCGTTTTTGAAGTTTGCTTACCGCGCAATGCAATTTTCTTATCCTATATTCTATTACTGGTTGTCTCTGCTCGTGCTAGTGTTTATAGTATTGATAATGATAGGATACTTTAGAAAATACCCAGATATTTTGTTTTATTTGTTGCAAATCTACTAGTTATGAGAATTTAAATCAAAATTATGTTGACATGTTACTCGCTTTTGGAGCATGCCAAAGTAACGATTCCGTCAAAAATAGATATTACGCAGAACAATTTCCTAATCGCTGATATCTAAATAGAAAAGTCATACAGGAAATGGAGCAAACCACAAACACACGAAGTAGAATACACATCGATCATTAGACAGAAATGCTTGTGCTTAGGATCTTATGAGTATCAATGTTTGGATAGATATTCGATTATAGATCATTCGATTATCAATGTATCTTATGTTCTTTTAGACAATTTAAATGGAAACAGATATTTAGAGTTTTTATAGGATACGTTGTCTTCATTGTTAGAAGAAGTATAATAGCAACAAGGACAATATTTCCAACAGTACTTGTAAAATAACAAACGTCAAATTCGATTTTTTCGAAAATGAAGCCTTAGATGAAAAAATTATGTACATTTTCTCCTTATTTCTTTACTTAGAATTACCCCCTGGGTCGATTATGCTACGATTTTTCATCTACCCTGTATTTATATATATTTTTTTATGAATTGAATTATTTTATTCCTATTATATCACTACATTATATCATGGTGAATTATTGAGAAAGTTATAATAATACTGATCTGCTTTTAAACTTTCTTCTTCCAAACGTTTAAGCCTTAATTTTGCATCTTGAAGAATATCTTCTGTTGAACTACTCTCACTAATAACTGTATTTGCATTGACAATTTGTGCTGGGACTTCCACATTAGTGGGTTTTAAAGAATGTATTCCTTCTATTTGTCGAGACAACTGAAGAGCCCGTTGAGTTATTTGTTCTATTCTTAATTGTTGATCCTGAATAAGAACAGTTAATTCTTCTTTTTCTTTAGTGAGAATCTCAATCTTATCTTCTTGTTGCATGTCAATTATAAAATCCGTTTGTACTTCAATGTTTCTTAAAAAATGATTATGTGATTGTATCGAAAACTCCGTTTGTATCCCTTTTTGTTCATGTGTTCTTTTTAAGTCTTGATCTATTTTTTTATGACTAGCTTGTTCTTTTTGCAACCTAAATAAATTAGAATGTATAATTGTCTAAAAGATTATTAATTTATTGTTATAAATGGTATACAGTAATGCTCGATTAATTCAACCAAAATTTGTTTAAAAAAATATTTGAGAAAATATTTGTAAAAGTAAACATATAGTAAAGAAAATTTTGCTTTTGATAATTTTCATTTTAACTTTCTGAAGATAATACCAATAGGTTATTGAAAATCTAATTAAAACGAGTCCAAACATCACATAAATCGCATTATTTTGTTTCATTTTGCTGTCAATATCAAGTTAATTATTATGATTAAAACTTGTTTGATTTATATCCTACTTTAACTCATTTTAAATGGAAGAACCAAATAAATGCATTGGTACTACTTTTACAAAGATAATATAAAAATTAGGAAAAATAAAATTTCTCTAGTGATAATGTCCTACTGAAGTATTAAATTTCGACTGCCGCTGCTCAATGTACTGTATCTCATTTGCTCTCGTTACATCTCTTCTTTTTTTATCCTATTCAGTTAAATTCAATTATTGTCTTCCAAACTTGGTTGAATTCAATTTTGCATTATTGTATATATATACCTATCAGCTTCTTGTAACAATAATTTTTCTCTCAATGTTAACTCCATTTCTTTTTGTAAAACTTGTTGTTCATTACTTTGCTTCTTTTCTTTTATTTGTTTTTCTTTTAAACTCATATTATGCATAACATTCTATAAAATTTAAATATTTGTAAATAAAAATTTATATTTTTTCACTTTATTTTAATTCAATTATGGAATAAAAATTAGCATTACCTGAACTTGATGTATTTTGGTATTTAATGTTTCAAGTTGTTGTTCAATGAACACTGCCTGTTTCTTTAACATCATTTCCCTTTCATGTAATTTATTGTTAACTGTTTGTTTGTGTACAAATATCTTCCTTTTTAATTTAGATAATTTTTCTATGTATAAATTGTGAGCTTGCCAAGAAAATTCAGTTTGTGTAGATTCATTACAAAGAGATACTGTTTCCTTTATTGGAACATCATTATATATGTTATAAGAAAACATAGTTATACACTTTAGTATGCATAAAAGGAGAGGCATATCACTTTCTATGTACTGTGATATAACATACTGTCCTTTGGAATCATGAGGATTAATACCTAACGTTTCTAGAGCATGCAATATATAATCACTTTGTAATTTTCCATTATTATCCTCGTCACTGCCATCAGGTCTTTGAACTGTCTTATTTGAAAAATTAATTAACATTGGTGCTTCACTGGCAAATACAGATAAAGTGTATGCATAATTGTGATTAAATAAATATTCTGCTATTAGTAGATCGTAAACATACTGTTTTGCTGATTTGGGACCATCACTTTTTAAAACAATATCTTTACTTTTTAACGCATTTATTAAATTTTGGCGAAGATGCGTTCTTATATTTGATATTACTCCACATTTTTCAAACCTTGAAACATGGAATTAAGTAATAAAGTATGAATTACTTATATTAATGCAAATATATTATTTTAATTTTGAATAATATAATATTCAAAATATAAATTTTAACAATCATTTACGAAACTTAACCTTCACTTTTCATATTAATCTTGAGATTTTATATAAGTGTATTTACCATTTATATAAAGTAGAATAATATTCTTGATCCATATTTAATTAAAAAATTTCAAATAACTACATTAAAAAAATATTTTAATAAAAGATACAACCGTTACTGTGTAGCAAAGTTACTGTTGTATGTATACAAAGTTTAAATCCTGTACATCGATATGTTTCTGCTGTATATTGATGTATCGATATGAAATAATAACGGTTTCAAGTCGATAGATCGATATAGGTATATACAAATATATATATATCAATTTATTATGCATATAATTCTTTAAAAATCCTGTATGTACATTGTATAGAAATATCTTGTATAATTTAAATATTACAATTATCACATATATATTATATGAAATAAACACTTAATATTAATTGAAAGATAACAAAAATACTATACCAAGTATCTAAAAAGATATACAAACTGCATTTACATAAATTGTAAAAAATATAATCTAATAAAAAGAATATGTTCATATATTGTTTTTGATAAACTATTTTGACAATATACAATTTTACACAATTTCATAATTTATAAAAGTTAGACTTGTACCATTCTTCGTAATACTGAATAAGATGTAAACTAGTTTGTATCAACTACCTTCCTTTTGTTCCAATTTATAAACCATAACATAATATAATCATAAATAATATCTTTTCATCATGCATTATTAGTAATAATTTATTACAATATTTTTACAGAATAATTTAGAAATTTCTTTTATAGTTATTTCTTATGTTTTTTCCGCTTGTTAGCTATTGATTTCGTTTCCTCCGAAAATTCATATTTTGCTGCTAATCGTTCTCTTATAAACAAACCGTGAATTAACTTTTTCCAATTTCCATAGACTCGTTTTTCTCGCTTTTCTTTGGCTCGTTTAGCTGCCTCTATTTGTTCAGCTTCCCAAGCTTCTCGCAATGTGTCTTCGTATTCAGAACAAACGACGTAACCCTCAATTGCAGGTACAGCACCCATAGGTCCAAAATTAAAGCCCACCACAGCTGGTGCACAATCAATGTTAAGTTTTCGAGCGATTCGATATAATCCTGCAACTATAATATAATATATTAGTTAAATTTTTATATAAATATTAATCTATTAACTTCTACACGTTTAGTATGGAATACATATAATGCATTATGAATTATAAATCAGTTAATTTTTGGAAAACTTACGATTTATATGAACAGTGCCTTTTGGAAGCATACACATTTTGAATAAATCTACATTTCCATATTCATTTCGTGGAACAATACCATCCTTAGCTACTGGTGGTTCATATTCCATAGTTTGCCATTCACCAAATAATTCTAATGCTGAATCTCTAATTTTCATTCCTGAAAGCTATTGTAACCAAATCATTTTATATGTTTAATTATTATCTTTTATGGAATAGATATTC
Organism: Eufriesea mexicana; assembly: GCF_001483705.2. Lineage (NCBI taxonomy): Eukaryota > Metazoa > Arthropoda > Insecta > Hymenoptera > Apidae > Eufriesea > Eufriesea mexicana. The sequence continues at coordinate 5,669 of NW_016908588.1, read as the reverse complement.
GTAAATGAGAACATTAAAATAATTATTACTTTATCATATTTTGGACGAGCCTTAACTATTTTATAAGCTTCTTGATTTGGTTTTACAACTCTGGCTTTTTTAAGCCAAGTTTCCCTTGAGCAAAGAGTATGTACACAATGACGAGAGTAAATAGCATCACCTGTAGAAATATGTCCTAAAGGTACACACTCTGGAGGATACAATGCTTCAAATTTGAGTAAATGCTTTTGAATGACATACAATGGATGACCTTTGCATTCACCAATAGTTTTAGGCAATGGCTGTTCTAATTCCCTGTAATATGAGATTTTGAAATAAAAAAAAAATATTTATAATAAATGAGAATATTTAATTAAAATACTTTTGTAGAAGCATTTCATCTTCAGCTCTAGATATAGCAGTATTTTTTTCTTTCCAGATAGATAATGTTTCAAGCCACCATTTTTCATCAACTCTTTGTTTTCGTGTAACTGTAAGCCATTGTGAACAATAACGTCGAGTTACATCTTTTACTAAACCTTCAGAGTTCCAAGCTACTACATATAATACAGGCTTTGTTGCTTTTTTCTATAATAAAGAAAAATTATTATTATAATACGTTTTTATATATATATAATAAAATTTTGATTACAAATCACTTACATATATTTCAGATACACAATGAATTTTTTCATCTATTATGCTTGCACAAATCCAACTTTCTTCTGACTCTAAATATATTTCAGCCCAAATATCTTGCTTTTTCTTTGTCTTATCTGCTTCTTCATTTTCACTATCAGAAGACAATAATTTTCTATTACTTCTCTTCGTACTTGTAGAACTTTGTGATGTTTTTTCATTAACATTATTCAAATTTTTTTTCATTACACGTTTTGGTTTAGGCTGAAATTCTGCTTCAGAATCTGTCGATTCTTCTATATAATATTTCGATTTTGTGCCATCAGTCTTTGAAGTCACATCTGTCAATTTTATTGCTTTATTATTCTCAAAATTAACATTAATTTTGCGAGATCTTAATTGTCTTAAATTAGACATATTCTTTTCATGATCAACAGATTTAGATTCATCTCTTTTTTCAACTTTTTTAGAACTCAATTTTTGAGTTACTTTATTTTCAATATTGGCATCTTTACTAGTATCAAATCTACTTTTTTTTGTGTTACTTTGCAATTTTGAACGTAAAATTTCAGCTGCTTTCTTTTTAGCTTCTGAATTAGCATTCTTCTTTGCTTCCAGACTGTTTTGAATTACAGATGATTTATCAGAAATTTCCTTTTCTTTGGAAATTTGTTTTTTGATAGCATTAGATTTATTTTTTGATTTAGTTTTTTGCTCTTTCAGATTGGGTTTAAACAATGGACTATCACTGAAAATCCGATGAGGAGGACAAAGAGAGATAACTAGTCTACAATTTAGACCTAAAGCTCTTAAAGTAACAATGTACAGCAATACTAGTTCCTTATAATTAGAAATTTTCTTTTCATTCAGTATCTTTAGCAATGTTTCTTTATTTATTTGTTTATTAGCATTTGTTTCAATGAAATCAAATGTAAACAAATGTTTGAACCATTTTGTAAATTTTTCTAAATATGAGAGATCAATTCTATCTTTTGGATAATTACAAGTAGAAATTAATGACAATACGCCAGTCATTATCTCAGGCTGATTTAACTGATAATTTAAATGAAATCCATAAGCCAACCAACAAAGCAATCCCACTTTCTCTATCAATATTTGACTGGCTCTTAAGCGTTTACGTAAAATTGCTTTTACATCTTGTTTTCCTTTCTTTCTTTTGTTCGTTATTAAACTAGAACCTGGTAAAATAATCTTAATACCGTCCTTTGGAATAGTATATTCATTAGAAGGTTCAATATTTTCATCACTTTTTACTATTTTATGTTTAGAAGATTTTTTGCTGGATGAACTTTCACCTTGAAGTAAAAGTTCATCTATTTCATTGGATGATGTGGTATTTTGTTCTTTTGCTTTTATTTTCTGCACTTTTTCTTCTTTCTTCTGTGATATAGAATAGTCTGCATGCGATTGTTCTTTTTCGGTGTGTTCATTGTTAACTTCGAGTTTTTGCGAATATTCTAAATTTTTTAAAACCTGAGTAAAAAGTTCAATATTATTCGTTTGACTGACATCGTCAAGATCTTCATCATCGGTGCTTTCATCTTCGCTGTCATTTTTAATTGTCACAGCTTTTGGTTTTTCCGTGAAGAAATTAGAACTTAAATTAATTTTATCTGGATCGACCAAATAATCACTACTGCTATCAGAACTGTCATCTTCTGATAAACCGTCCATTTTAATACGTTTTAAAATCTCTTCTCGTTATTACTATTTAATTATCACACCGATATTTTGCATTATATCGTAACAAATTTCTACTTTTCAAAGTATACGGAATTGCGTTGTTCAGTGAGTTCCTTAAGTTACATTTATAGTTACCAAGGATGGATTAGTTTTAGATAAAGTTAAAATCATGTTTTCTTTTTTTATTGTTCAAATTATCTTATTTATTTAATGATGCATCATACAAATAAGAAATGATAAAAGGTGTATATGTATATATTTGATTATACAAAATATCGAAAACTATTGGTTATTCGTGCAGATGAGCTGCTTGTTGATAGGAGTTCAAAATTTATATTTTTTAACTTTTATTACTACAAAAAAGAACAATATAGATAATTTTATTAGACAAAGGATATTTCTTTCATTATCCTTTGCTATTCATTAATTGTTTTCTAATTTTGAAACATTTTATACAGGGGGAGAAGGTAAGACTATGGACTCCTTTTTTTAATTATGCAAGTACTACAGTATGTATTCCAATTAATGTTCAATATCGCCACCAAATAAAAATAGTGCGATTCGCTTTCGTTTTTTTAACTAAAAAGTAAGTGTTTTTTTGCATTCTTAGAAACTTTTTCAAGGTTAATCAATTTTTGAATCTTTCCTTTGTTTGTAAATATAAGGAAAAACAATCATTCATGTGAGTCGTGTTATGTTTACATATGAAACGACGAAATAATCTAGGGAGATAATCTTTCAGGACATTTAACCCTTAGAGTGCGTGGATGCATATACATATTATGTGAGACAAATATATGTGTGTTTTTTAGCAACGGCAGTAAAAAAAGACAAATGATGAAACAAACAATAGACGCGAGGATGGGTTTATTCGGGTAAAACACAATCAGCAAAAAGAAAATGCGAAAATGCGTAAATTTTACTGATTCTAATAGATAATTGATGCTTAAAAATAACGTTCTTTTATTATTTAACCTGGTACAAAATAATTAAAATAATAATTTGTTAGTTGCGCTTTGAACAGTTAATCAATAGAGCTCACACGAGCGAAAAGTATTCTTTGGAGCGCTTCGGCAGAGAGTCGTTCGCATGCAAAGGGTTAATCAAGATACGTTTTAAATAGTATTAAATGATTTTGAACGACATTCAAAGCCAAAGTATTTCAATGAATTCACTCCGAAGAGTACTATACGCTTACATAAACGAAAATATACAGTTCCGTTAAAAATGACCATGGTCACTTTGAAATTTCAGAAGCACATCCACTTAGCAAAAATTTATGATCACTATAAGATGTCCCCCTTAATGAAATAGGGTAAGTTTCATTTGAAACATTTTTTAAAATGAATTATAGGTTAAGAAATAATTAAGTGTAAAACATCAAGTTTTTATATCTTTTTAGATATAGATGTAGGTGTATAGGACACTGTATTCAATTTCTCGCTAATAGAGTCAAAGACCGTGCCACTATTATAACGTTGTATGTCCCTAGGAAGAATTTGATCGACAATGATGTGAGGCTAATACATAACGAAAATGTTGCGAGCGCATTTTATGTATTTTAGTGATGGCACATATTGTTATTTATAATTTACAATATTTTTTCATTATTATCTTGGAAACTATTTAATGCTCGAAACCAAAAGTTTGTATTTCGTATCTATTCGTCTATTTTTTGTCTCCCTCCAAGTTCTCATGTTGATCGGCCGTGAGTGCCATTCAGAAAAGTTTCCTTACTTTCTATCCTCATTTTCAAATTTTTTTGTATTTTTTGGTTTAAACAATCTTGAAATTTACACGCAATAAAAAGAAAATATTTATTATATGTTATACTTTCTTATATTTTCAATTCGAGTCCATATTAACATTCCATTTTCTTAAACTAACAAGGAGAGTGCAAGTCCTTCGGGTCACCGATTTAGTTGAAATTTTGCAGGTTTGTAGATATCGTCATGTAGTTTAAGAAAATACATTATTATAGTTTTTAAAATATTTACGATTGAAGTTTTATTATTACTATAATTATACGTTATTTCCGACAGTTTTCATGTAAGGTCGTGGTCTAACGGCGACAGTCGAGAATTCCTATGCTTGCGGACCGGAGTTCAATTCCCGGTCATACTTTTAGGTAGTTTTTTCTCAATCTATTTTTCATTTTACATTCATTTTTCGTGTAATATTTAATTTTTGCCAAAAATAGAGAGGAAATAAGGATATATTGACATACCATGGACATATCATGGAAATTCATCATACGGAAATGCAAATGCAGTTATAATTTATAAAAAATGTATAAATTATGAAATTTATCATGAATGACAAATTGAAATTACTATTAACAAATTTCATGAAGCATAAAAATACTTCACATAAATGCATCATGGAAATTTATATTCCAGAAAGATAAATAAAATTTATAAATTATAATACTTATCGTTAGTAACAAATTAATAATGTTAATAACAAATTGTTCACAAAGTAAATTTATAATATAAGTGAAAAAATTAATAAATTACTAATTTCTGCTTGAATTTATAACGTACTTGCGTTAAAATGTAACTATAATTTGCAAAAAGTTTATAAATTATTACACTGATTGTTAATAACAAATTAATATTGTTATTAACAAATTGTTTGCAACGTACATCTATAGTAAAAGTGAAAAAATTAATAAATTTTTGGTTATGAGAGCGGAAAATTAATAATTAATAAAATCAGCAAAACTAAAAAATTGTCAATTGGGGTGGAGGGCTCGGCCGATTGGCGGCTATATAAGGAGCGACACGACGTATCAAAAGTCATTTGTCAGTTCGACTTCGGAAGTGACACGTTAAATTTTTCGTTGTGCGCGAGGGGGGTGGATTCGAAGTGTGGTTGGGGTTGGTTCTTCCACCTACACTCCACCCCCCTAAACAATTTACTAATCATTTATTTTTTGTTTTCAGATATTAATTATCTGAGATTTTTTTATTTCAGCTTTTAATTATTTTTTCTTTTTTCAGGTTTTAATTATTTTTTCACTTTCCAGCTTTTATTTTCCGTTTCTATTTATTTTCATATTTATTTTCATTTCTATATATTTCGTATAATATTCGAATGTCTCATCGTTGGGTTGTTCACTCCATTTAGTTGATATTTATGGTTTATATTTATTTTATTTTTTTAAATTTGTTTATATTTATTTTATTGCGTTGTACTAATCATTTACTAATCTGTTTCTTTTCAGCTTTTCAGGTTTTTCAAGACATCGCTGGACGACGCGGGATGCGTGCGATTAGACTTAAGTAGTTCTAAGTAGTTATAAAATAGATTTCTAAACTAAGTCTCATGTGCGCGTTATCTATTCA
>NW_016908587.1:205211-217631 GCF_001483705.2 Eufriesea mexicana | reverse complement strand
ACTATAATATTGAACAATGCATTTTCTGATATTATATAATAGTACAGGAAAATGAAGTTGTAATGGACAGTTAAAAAACTAAAGCAGCAGCGGTAAAGTTAAAATCGTATGTTTGCAGAATTTAGCCCTGATAGTATTATTCTTTGCAATGAAAAATTTTGTTACAGAGACTTCGATCTTTTATCATTTGGTGAAGAAGCAGAGGAAGATGAAGAAGAATCTGTGATATTAAATAAAAAGTTTAGTGGTAAGAGCAAGTCAGGTCATAATCATTTAACTGATCCAAAATCACGACCAGCTGTCGAATCATCTGGACTTCCAAATAAAAAAAGGAAAGGAACGAAGTGGCGATTGGGACAGTGACGACGAAGTAAAAACTCAAGAAGAATTCGAATTACAAAGGAAGAGAAAGAGTTAGTTTATTGTTTACATTATAGAAAGTAGGGCTTTTTATTGACTGTCTTACATTTATAGATACCTCTTCTACTTATGTGCTCCTAATACAGTAATAATTTTGCAACAGAAAGTTTATAAATTTCCTAGTTTCTATCATTAATTCACGAATGCTTATAGTTGCACAGCAAAGTTGGAATTATAGCACCATTCTTATACAATGTTTAGTTTAATAATTAATATTTACATGAACGATATGTTATGTATTTCCTGTATCTAATGATGATTTATATTTTCGTTTTGTTTCTGTAGTAAATGAGATTGCTATAGAAAAGTGTAGCGTAAAAAATAAATTTTTTTATTAAGAAATTTTATTTACAATTGTTTATTTGCTATATTTTCATAGGCGAAAAATGAATAAAAAATAAAAAATAGTTTGTAAAAAAACTACGAACTATGGACTGGAATCGATCTCCAGTCATTCCATTATATAGGAATTCTCGACTGTCGCCGTCAGGCCACGACTCCACTTGAAAACTAATGGAAATAAATCTATAGTTAAAGAAGTCATAAAACTTTAATCATAAATATCTCAAAAAGTATTGAGTAGTTGCGGCTATAATGAGATATATTCTTGAACTGCATGACGAAATCTATAAACCTGTAAAGTTTCAACTAAATCGGTGAGCCAATGGACTTGTTCTCTCCTTGTAAGAATGATGAATTTAAAACGCCTGCATTAACGTATGATTTGAAAGAAGATTTATATTTTGAAGTTTGAATTATTAAGATATCTGTTTACGAAGTATATTTTAATTTGTTAACATTTGTTGTAGTTATTAATACAGTATTACGAAACAATTTATAAGAATATCAGTAGTAGAACGTAAAGTCGTAGAAAATATAAGTCTGAATTTAAAAGAAATTTAATCTATATTGGAACATGAAATAAAATTTATAATGTTTACATTTTGTTGTTATAACATCTGTAAAATTATATCGATTTACTGATATTATTAATATAGCGCGCCATCTACATATTTGAATTTCAGCTATTACTTCCGATTTTCAACTACAAGTGACGCCACATATGACTTGTATTCACTTTTCGTCAGCTGTATTTTAAACTGTCACTAGTAGATGGCTCTAGTATCCTAATAATGAACTTTCATGCGATTAAGAATGGTGAATTGAATCTCTTGCAGTAACATATGATTTGACAGAAGGTTTATAGTTTATAATTTGAAGTATTAAGATATCTACTTGCAAAGTGCATTTTAATTTGTTAATATTTATTGTAGTTATTAATAAAGTATGAAAAAAGAATTTGTTAGTATGTCAATAATAAAATGTAAAGTTGTGACGATTTCAGGTCTGAATTTAATAAAAAATTTTAAACTGTTTATTTAAAAAATATAATTAACGTGTATTGTGTCAGATTTGTTTAAAAGTACCAGCATTGTATAAAAATAGTTGATGATATATGGAATGAACGTAAAAGTGATTGTATGGCATGAGTTTTGTATTCATTAGCACGTACTAAACGCAGTTGTGCGATAATATAAACAAGTAGAAAGTTTGATTTTACTTAACGTATGTGTATTAAAAAAGGTTAAAATATCAAAGACAAATTTAAGATATCATCAATCATTTTCGATTTTCCCTGATAGATTTTTATCGTAAGAAAGCAATGTTGTGATTTTTTAATGCCAAGAACAAGAAGATATGTGATATATTCATTGTTATCTATTATGTTTTTATAGAATTCGTAGTATTTGATAATAACATAAATATAAGTTAAGGATTTATAGAAGCTTCAACATAAGACATAAAGTCATATATGATATTTTGCAAATCGTGCTGTCACTTCCATTAATTAATTGATGGTTTTCAATAAAATTATCGAGTATTTCACATTTATATATTATTAGCTTGCGATATATTTAATGTAAAAATGATTCTTTGTTGTCCATTTCTCATTTATCTTTATACACATAGTTTGTCATACAAATATTCAAACAGTATAATTGTGAAACCTAACCTCAATATTTTAAACAAGCTAATAATAAACAATTTAATATGTACGATTCTTTAAATACAAAATAAATCAAAAAATAAATTTGGATGTTATAAAGATATTCAGGCACTTTACAAATTTAAGTTATTAAGTTAAAATAATAGTTTATGAAAATGTAATTTTTATATTTGAACTTTTATATCTACAACATATGAATGATATGCTAAACTTTTTTTTCATGACTGATCAATGTTATTCATTGCCATTTTCCTTTTAAATAATTATCAGATTTTTGTTTAATGTTTATTATTATTTTCGGAATTCTGTAGTTCATTTCATTTGACTTTTTGAAAAAGATTTACTTATTGTCAGATAATTGCGGAAGTGATTATAGAATTTCTGCGCAATAATAAAGCAGCAATTTTTACGTAAACCTTATATCTACGAGAAGAATTATGATACACCATATTCATAAATATAAAATACGTTATATTCAACTGTTTATAATCAATTAAACTGACTTTGTTGTTCGCGACATATCATTAACAGTAAATCTAAACTATTTAAATTTTCAGAACTATTATTCTTTTGTAATCTAATCGTTGAAAGCATTTTGGAAAAATTAATGTTAACATTAAAATTAATGTTAATGTTATCTGAAATAGTAATGTAATTATGTATGATTATATAATATATAATTATATTTATTTGTATATAATTATATAGTAATAGTATATATATAATTAACAAAATTCATGATACATATTTAATGTTATACAGGGTGTCTTTCTTCTATCTTAAGAATGTTATTTCTGCTGATATAAAAAAAATGGAAAAAAATGTTCCATGGAACAAACATAACAGCAGGGCAATATTTTTGTTTCAAGGTCATTCAAGTCGAAATTTCAAGGTCGTTAACGATTTCTTTGTAACTATATATAGTACCTGATTACGACCTGTACATTTATTTCTGCTATTTTTATCTCTATTAATTAATTATACTTAATCAACTAATTTACTTACTTATTTACTTATATATTTTCATCGTGCCACTTTAATAAATATTCATGTATATTTCACTTACATTCGCATTGCAGATCAATAATTCTTAAGCTATTAAAGAATTTATCTTCGCAGGTGATAGTGAATTCTAACGGGAATGGGGATCTCGGAAAAATGGAGATAGGTATTGAAGAATGTGTCTCCTGAAAATCGTTTCCTGCCTTTGTAATCGTAGGATCTGGAACGGCTTCCTCCTCGCTGAGAAATCCTGGTTCTTCCATTATCTAAAATATTTTTCCTCGTCACGGTAGCTGGGTTTGATGTGTTAAAATTCGCGTCGCATGCACAGAGGACGTGGAGGTAATTAAGTGGAGAAGCGGGGTCCTCGAGGTTGTGCAAAAGACGCGGAGGTCACAGCTCGTGACCCACTTTGTCCATCGACAACTGCTTCCTACTTGGAGAACAACTTGTTCTTTCCCTTGTTGAACGTAGCAAACGTAGGCAGCCTTTGGCTCGCAGAAATATTGCTTTAGAAAAATCGTGTCGAGCGCTAATCGGGTATCTTTTAACAGCGTCGATTGGCGTCCATCTTCAAGGATCACGCGTGAAGGGGTCCATTCCGAGCTTTCGACGGGATATATTGCAATACATCCGATTTTGCTAATGTAGAACGAGTATGTTTCTGTACGTTTAACGCAGCGACTACCAAAGGGGTCAAAATGATATGTTTCTTTTTATTTTTGCAATTACATGCTAAAAATATGCAGCTTCTTTTTATTAATTGAAGATGATGTTGATTTTTATTCAAATAGAGATGTAATTATGTAGACTTATTGTTTATAAGGTATATATTACAGGTTGGTGGTTCTAGTGTCAAGAAGAACCGCTCAAAATCTTTCAAGGGGAATATCAACATTATTTTATGATAAATATTAATTTTGTGACGTTTAGAATAATAGGTATATGAGCTTCAGAGAATTTTTATTCGTTAATTAAATATATTCAATTGTAAAAGAGCTTCTGATTTTTGTAGGTATTAATTGTATGATACAAAGAACAATATTGTTAATGTATGTTAATAGTAATTTTATAATATATAAGATATCCTCAAAGTGTCAAAGAAGTTGGAGTTTCAGTTTTAATAACGAAGAATGATTGAGAGTAAAAATTTATAAAAAGGAAAAGCATTTGGGATAGTTAGTTACTGTTTTATGCAAGTTTTATCGATATATATATAGATGTTAGAAAGGCTAGAAGGAGCAATGATAGAAATTGGTTATTTTTGGGAATAAATGTCAATGAACAATTTTTATAGTATTCTTACAAATTAAAAAATTGAACGAAATACATAATTAATTACTCAGAAAAATTATACAGCAATTTGAGTTTTACAAATGGCAATATTTTGAAGTATTTTTTATAATTATATTGTTTATCACCGTTGACCTCTTTTTTAATTTGTAATTGACCAGTCGCAAAATTGGCAAATTTCTAACACTGTTGAATGATTTCAAAAATTTATCACGTCGATGTCTATAATATTTAGATCACTTAAAAATGCACATTTTTCAAATAGTTATTGCATTATGGAATATGTACTACTCCGAAAGAAAATGATTATTGTGATGAGAGTATTTATTTACAATGTAAATAGCAATTGAAAATCACATTAATTCAAAATAATTTAATAATTCAATTAGTTTTCTCATAAATGCTATCAAATTACGTATACTTGAAGATAAATTTCAAATTTCATTAGTATTTAATCACCAATTTCATATCATTGTTATAGACAATGGCCATTATATCTGAGATATTTGTTTTACAAATTACAAGTAAGCAAAGAGTACATTGATATGATTTTCTGCGTAAATGAATTCAATCAGATATCAAGCAGACGATGAGAGAAATTATTTCTGTGTTATAAGAGTAAAAGGGGTAACAATGAAAGCATTTAGCTTGTAAAACTTGTCTTACTTATAAAATAATTATGAAATTTTATTCCCTTTACCACAGACTAAGAAAGTCATAGCAATTAATTAAGTGTGTCAACTATGATGTTCTTGTTAAAAAAGAAGACTCACGAATTCATGGTGTAGAAAGAAAATTTGTTGACTAATTATACCCCTAATTAAGGATCAGTTGGAATCAGTGGGATTTAAACGTGTTGTGCACATGCCACAAGAGTGGTACGTGTTACACGTGGAGAATCCTTACTCAGATAAATATTTCATAAGAATGTTAGTACTCACGCTTGCTATATTACACACGGTTGTAATTATAGTAATCATTCCTAGGTATTTCTCAGAGCGGGCTCCCTTTCTCATGTCCCCTTGCCATTTTTGTACAGACATTCCCATAACCACCTCTGAGTAATCTTTTGGTACTTCTAACGATTTATGGTTTTATAATTATGTGGGTCGTACGTAGTACTATAATTAGTGACATTACTTAAAACCACAATTTATTTATTAAATAATATCACCTGTTTTATTGTTCAATTTTATATTTCATTTACTATATTTGTATTAAATTTTTATATTCATTTTTATATTTTCTAAGTTTAGAATTGCTATTGAATAGTATTGATAATATTTGTTTTCAATATCTCTTTCAATGTTATTATTTTTTTGGAAACTTTTTGGAGAAAAAATTGTAATATGAAAAATAAATTGAATTATGTATTTAAATGCGAGGAATTGTTAGTAATATATTCTTATTATAGATGTATACAAGTTTATCACTTAATTTGATATAATTGATATCATTCTGAGTAGAAAATTACATATTATAAATATCGTTTAAATAGTTCTTTAATAATAAAAATAATTAGGCTCAACGAAGATGTGTCAAATTCGATGAAAATAAATTACTTCTGTCAATGATGTTTATTTAATCGCCAAATTTTGAATATTTACAGTTTATTACCAAGAGCCATAGACTAAATTAATCAGTATATTTTTTCCAGGTGTATCTTGTATAACTATATCTTTTTTACGATGTAATATCTACTGTTAATGAATTACATTAACATAATCATAATTTGAATTAAATTTTATCAACATAATTATATATAATATTTTATGATGGTATTTTGTTTCAGTTTGATAATTCGTGAACTATTTTGTACTAATAAGCAGATTCTCATTATTGGTACAATTCACGTTTATTTTTGCTTTTAAACTAATTTAATTTAAATTTACGATTCCCTTTTACCTTTCAGAGTCCACAAAGCTTCAAAATGAAATTGATCCTTGCACTCCATTGCATTTGCCTAATTGCCACTTTTGCTAACGCTAGAGTACCATTGCGGCAACCTGGTGACCTTCAAAATAATTTCTCGAAAAACTGTCAGATTCCAAAATGTCAAGATCCCAAAAACCAAAAACTGTAGAAGACCAAGAAAAAGTGGTTGCTTTGTCTCATCTTTTGAATTGTTTTCAGTATGCCGAAATTTAGGGATGAGTAGCTCGTGTCTTACCTTGTCCATCTGGTGAAATGGTGAGTCTAAAAGTTCTCCATTTCGCTTTGGTTAAATCATTCGTATTGATTTGTTACGAGAAAAATACATCGAGTAGTATTATGCTATTAAAATGAAACAAATGGGTTTGTCGTTAATAATTTGTCATTATTTCAATTCTCCACTTAACATTTACATTTACATTTTCACGAAGTTAAGGCAAAACATAAATTTATTATATTAAAATTTTCAGATTTAATACCTTCATAAAAATGTAAACTCGAGTTGCAAGTGGATGACACTTTGAAACATTTGATAATTTTGATTTACGTAATTTTATTACATTTTCTATTTATGTATTACCATTTTTCTTATAGCTCTATTATATTTTTAATTTTTTGTTTTTCTTGGTAAATTTTGCTTTTCGGATTTAAATTATTAAATATGTTCTATTCACTTGTAATCTTAAAACGACAGAAATTTTTTCTTTCTCAAACTTTGAAACCCATGTATAGATAAGTTGGATCAAAATAATCGAGATAGCTATCTCTCTTATTTTACCGTGGAAACTTCTATGATCACAGCTAGAGTACTGTTAGTGAAGCACCGTTTTATGAATTTCCTTGAACTCCCTTTGTCACGCAAAAAGAACTCACTGCTGCATCGATCGTAGGTCTAGCTTTGAAAGAATTTCCCGTGAGAGGTAGGGTCACTTCATTTATCTCTGTCAGTCTCTCACGACACGTCATTAGCCCCTGTTTCATTATCAAACGATAATGAGTAATATGGAATACAATATAGAATTATAAATATTTACGAACATTTACATAATCCGTTATGGATAGGGTATGTTACATACGAATGCATCATCTTGCAACAATACTTTCTAGCTGTAAATAGACACGCATCTGCTATTAAATTTCTGTCCCTGTATTTAAGTTACACACACAAATACTGAAAAATTCATCTTATTGATATAAGATGAATTATTGATATATTATGTTGTGATTCTTACATAAATCCATTGCCAGTTGTTCATTATTGTAACCAATAATAAAATATTTAAATAAATATTTAAATTTATACTTGAATAAATGTAACAAGTATAATATATGACATATAAATGATAACAATAATAAATGTGATATTTATTAATATTTAACTAATATCCATATTATGATTAATATGCGTCGGTTAAGACATAGATGAAGGTGTGTAACTCCCCAAGTTTTGGGGAAATATAAGATTATCTTAAAAGGTGAAGAAAATAATTATATGATCTTAGTATACGTACCAAAAATTATGATTAATACAGATATTAGGTAAATATTAATAAATATCGCATTTATTATTTTATTTTATTTTATTATTTTATAATATCTATATTATGATTAATATAGATATCAGTTAAATATTAATAAATATTATATTTATTTTTGTTATCATTTATATATCATAAATTATACCATTTACATTTTTTGAAATATAACTTTAAATTATATAATTAAATACATATTTAAATATTTTAATACTGGTTGCAGTAACGAGCAACTGGAAAACGATTTATGCAAAGATCACAACATATCACAATATACATAATATAAATATTAATATAAATACAACTTTTGTATTAATTTATGAAATTTTACAACTGCAAGTTATGGTGTTTTATAACTGCAACTATGGTTTACTTATGGAGAGTATGTTATGTGTACAGAGGGTCCTGACTTGTGTCTGGAACCCCTTCTACGATCTATAACATCACGTGTAGCAGGACGCACTCGGTCTAAGAGCCAGGAACTCGAACCACCCCTGATACCCGTGGAACCCAGTTCCACCATATCCAGTTACGACGTTCCTGAGTGCACGTGCCTATTGTCGTCTGGTGCTTCACCTGACACGTGGCAATTTTCAATTCTCCAGTTCGTACGACGTGGACTGCTTGACTTTTTGATATGACACTTGACAGAGGAGCTAACCTCGCTTCAAACCCTTCGCCTAACAGCACCTCCTATTTTTTTCTTTTTAATTACGGCACACGATTAAGCGCTTGGGTACAGGGTGTGTCGGAGAATAAAAAATTTTATAATAAATCGAGAGATAAGGTGTCACGCGTCAGTTAAGATGCAGATGAAGGTAGACTCATGTTTTGGGGAAATGTAGAGCACTATCGGAATATGTATTCCTGAAGCACGAACAAATTACAAGACATAACGATAAAAGAACATCACAAATGGCGGATAGGTCTGAAATCATATATCAGAAATTATAACTCTATAATTCTAATAACTGATCATCTGTGAAATAATATAGATATTAGTGTAAATAACACGAAAATAACATACAAAGTGTAACTATCTTAAAAGATGAACAAAATAATTACATGAGCTTAGTATACGTATTATTGATAACTAATAATACGTCATTCATAATAATAAAAATGATGAAATAATAGTAGATTCGATTGTTAAAAAATTATTGTACAATTTCGATTACATTTTTGGATTTTTCAGTACGAATAATAATCACAATATAATAGTACTAATAATAATAATAATAATAATAATAATAATAATAATAATAATAATAATAATAATAATAATAATGTTTCACTGTCGTACAATATAGCATAAAATAATTTATAGAAATTAAATTCTTCAAGTATCCTCTATACAATTCGTATCTCATATTTTCTAATTTTAAATGGATTTCCTGTATTATGGAAATTATGTATAACAAAGAGTAACATTTGATCTCTATTTCAGACTGCTTCAGTCTGAGGGCTGCAACGTAAGATGCACTGTGTACCCTGTTATGAGCAAGCACCATGAGCCTCTTTCCTGGACTTACGTCTAACTAGCAGTGACTCGAAGCTTCTGGTAAACTACTTGCAAACGTAAGTTTCTAAAATATATCTACTACGGTAACTTATAAAATATAATATTTAAGATGAAAATGAAAATGACCAACGTTTTTTATTTTTCTGTTTCAGAGCAGCGACTTCTTATTAAATCCTCGAGCACTAAGCTCCCTGATACCTCTTTAACTCTCGTTATAAATATTTTACTCGGTAATATGCCTACTGTGTTACAACCTTCTGTATTACAAGATTCTGTGATAAAATCGAGTTCTCAAACATCGAGGGGGTGGTTCAGGGCTGGAGTCTGGGTATAAAAGCGAGGGTACAGTTTCTAGATCCGAAAGAGTGGGTCAAGTGATATCGACCATGTAGAAGCAGAAGAGGTATAGGAAGGTTCGGTTTCGCGATTCACTCTGGAAGCGTCTTTGTTTAGCCTGAACGGCCAACTATATTTGCTCTTCCACATTGTGTCGTCCACCGGTGGAGCCGTGGAGGCAGACCAACTATATTTGTCCATGCTTTCTGTTGACCTATAGCAAACGTGGTAGCGACGCAACTCGTTGCTCAACCATTAATAACTTTTCCTGTATTCAGCTTTTTTCGTTTCTGACGTCAGCATTGCCCATATCTCACCGGATGAACTTGCATAAAGTGTGCAGTTTATTTAAGACGAGGCGCACCGAGTACGCAAGAAAGAGTCGTTCATCAATTAGAACACAGGTGTAGAGTGTGAGAGGTGATTTATATTCGACAATCATGTATAGATACAGTTTTAATCGGGAACGTCTGTTGACCTCACTATACAGTTATTCTCCAACGCGGGTTTTAATTGCTCGTTAAAATTCTTAGTAAATCAGACTGAAGCAAGTGGGAAATTTTTATTCGTTAAAGGATTTATTTTTAGGTGAAATCATTGATATTTTTATGTCAAAGTTTTGTAAAGCAGTTTTGATAATGGAAATTTTAACAATTTCAACTGATCAGCTTTTCTTTAAGGTTACCTCTGTTTGAAGAGTGCCTTTGTGTCTGAATAAAATTGTTTATTCA
This sequence comes from Eufriesea mexicana, assembly GCF_001483705.2. Classification (NCBI taxonomy): domain Eukaryota; kingdom Metazoa; phylum Arthropoda; class Insecta; order Hymenoptera; family Apidae; genus Eufriesea; species Eufriesea mexicana. Next base: position 206,852 of record NW_016908587.1, on the reverse strand, counting down.
ATGGAAAGCGTGTAAATTATAGGTTTTGTAAACCTATTTTGAATTTTCTTGAGAATAGAAACTATGAAAGGCGTATATGTGGTTATTCAGAAAAATTCGATGGAAAAATCAATTGTAAATAATCTTTTTCCAACTGACTATGTCAGTGGAATAACAAATTTTCTGTAATGTTAGGTGATAATTAGATAGAATTTGATATATTGTTCTTCTTGTAGCCATCCTAACAGGCATTTGTAAAAGTCTCGCAATTTAAAAGTTTCATATAGTACATACTATTCTTTTCGTCAAAAAGAATAAAGAGGAATGTGGACTTTTATTGTTCCTTTGTTGTTTGCTGTTTAAGCACACTTGAGTTTTCTATTTTTGCAATATTTTAAACACGTTTATAATTCGGAAAATTTTTACGAATTTTATACTGGTATTTAAATTTATTTATATGATAACGAATTTTATATTAGAATACAAATAATTTGTATTATTTTGATCACAAAATTAACGAATCATGATAAAATAAAAATTATAGAATTTGTCGAAATGCCTGTTCTTATAGAAATTTCGTTTTTTCCCTTCTGTTTTGGTTAATATATACGTATTATTTTGATCGAGAATGTAATTCCGTATTTACTTCATTCATTGGTATGCTTTATTGGTAGGTAAAATGATAAGGATCTGTAACGTGAGGCTTATACGTTTTATAGCGTTTCATTTGCGGGGTCATACGCCTTTTCACCTTCATTGACGCGTTCCTCGACCATTACCTTCCTCCAGTTTACACTTACGTGTACGCGCAGTCTCACCTGGAGGACCCTGCACACCTCGCTGCGGATCTCTGACCTATGCAGCTGATCAATGACACTTACGTTACCTATATCGAGTTTCACTCCGATCAATAATCGTATCGATAAATGTCACCACGAAATTTTATCGGTATTTTTCATAAAAGAATTATTTCAGATTTTATATCAGAAACTACATATTTCTAATATATTTCAATAATCTAATTCTGTGCCTTTTAAATATAACAATGTATGATTATTATCATTTTCCTTTTTGATTAATCAACCTTCATAACTGGACATTTATATCATAATTATACAACGATACTTATAATCGGATAAGTAGTAATAGACTGTAGTCCTGTTCACATATAAGCGACTAACTTCAAAGAATTTAATAAATTTCGTTACTGTCGGTTCGAACAATTCCACCAGTGAGAGACAATAAACCGTGTAATTATACTCTCATCCCTAATAATTGCAATATTTTTTCAGAAAACGGAATGGAACCCCTTCTTCAACATCCAAGGAACCTAACAGCCATCATCTGTCCCTTCTCTCCAATGAAAATGAGGAGAAAGCTGTATTCAACGATGCTGAATATACTTCGGACCACCCACACTTTCTTCAGCTTCCTTGTAATTAGTCCGATATGTTTGTAATCGTATGCCAAGATACCTAGCCAGAGGGCTCCGTCCAGGTAGATACTCGTTGATACGCGTGAACCACGCAGAGCTGATGTCTGTCGCGACATTTTAGGCGCAGACTCGCGGTTCTTCACTCAGTCCACGCCCCCGACTTCGATCCCGTCAGGGCTTCGGGAGGAGTGAGGACACAGAGTGGGAAGTAGTTGCGGGCGGAAGAG
>NW_016908587.1:82974-204872 GCF_001483705.2 Eufriesea mexicana | reverse complement strand
GGAAGAGCGAGAGGGTCGCGAGCGAGGGACGAGTGGGAGCGAGATACCAGCAGAGCTAGAGGGTAGGACAAACCCCCGTGAGTCGGTATGACGTCACGAGGGTCGAATCAATATCACGGAACCATTCCTCCGCCGCCGGTCCTTGACTACGAGAAAGATACCGACTGTTCAGTACGGGGTGGCCTCCACGACCGTTAAGGACACCGACAGCGCGTCGTTTTGAGAACGACGACGGCAACGACGGCGACGACGACGAAGAGGAGGACGAGGACGAGGACAACTGTCACGGGTATTGCTCTCGTTGTTCGTCATCCTCGCTAACTTCCGCCACGTTTTTACGTTCGGTTCTCGTGTACGTATCATTTTCCTTCACGCGGCTTTTCATCGGTTTTCGATGGTCCCGATGACAAGTTTGACGTAACTGTGAACGATTCGCGCGCAAAAGTGATCGACGAGGAATTGCTGAGCTGTATCACTTGGAACGTGCGCGAGTGGTAAAAAGGACTCAGAGGATCAGAAGCAATTGGTTCACCTGTAAGTACGTCCTTCGAGTACCAATTTGGGTAGCTTGTTTGACGAATGAGGATTCTATAGAAACCCCGCTGATGGCTTTGAACCTAGGTAGAATTGTTCTATATCTACACGCGACCAGTTTGATTTTCCAGTTGTCTGCTGTTGTTGTTCAGTTGGTGACATGAGCGCGTGACACCGCTACCTACCGCAAAAAGGTAGCGCGATATATCGATTCCGCTATACGTGTATTGGACCTAGTCGTAATTCTGTATTTATAGAAACCTATTACCGCCATCTATGGCTACAGCGATAGGCTGGAAACGAGTGATTCATTTGTCAGACTCGGCTTTTCGAAGAGGGAAAATAAGTCACGACAGACTGATGTTTGATTTTATCAATCGTTACATAAGACGCACTCCTCTCTACATATACACGCGATTCTAATATTTCCTGGGAACGTTCGTAGAAGCATAGCGTTCGTCATCGGTGTTCAGTCACGAAATCGATTAGAATAAATCGATCCTATCTAGTATCGTTAGTCGTTATCGCGAATCGACGATAACGAGTATCAGACTCGAGTAAACTGCTATATGTACATACGCTATTTATTCTCACGAAAATAGTTCGCCGATAAATATCAGAGAAATGATCGAGACCAACGGAAACCCTGTTCTCCATTATCATTTATCATTTATCATTTACGTATCCGTTCCCAATTTCTAAGAGATTCGCGCACATTTCTGGAAGGATCCAGCTTGGTCTATTTCAGGTGCAGGACCGTACTGATCGACACGATCGGTATTGGTACCATAGCCGAAGAGAAATCTCGCGGAGGAAGCAAAAGCAGCAGCAGGGAAGTAGCAAGCTTGGTGAGTTGGGTGAAAATCGATGGCCATCAGCGCCCATGGGCGGCCTCGCGTTTAGAACAAGGAATAGCCCCTCCCAGAAGACCTCGCTACGGTGGGGTGACTGCTGCCCCCCAAATCCCAACCCTCCGTCGTCGTCGGCCGTCTGGAAGGACCGTCATCAGGACATGCCGCCGGTACCCGTGTGAGGGTGCCCCCCACTACTTCGTGATTGTACCCCGCGGGGTCTTCAGAGGTACCGTTCATTTATTCTTATCGGTCCACGCATGAAGACTTCTTGTATAATTACGCATGCTACCCTACATAAGCTTTCCTTATGTTTTCGTATTATAGCTGTTCGAATATGGAATTATGATTCATCTACTGTGCTACGACCTTATCTTCGTGTATATGTAAAAAGGAATTCGGCGAACAGTTGAATTTGAAAGAACAGGTAGTTTCATGGTTTTCTTTCGTTTTATTGACAATTCATGGGGAAATTGTAAACTTGTATCTAGTATTTCGATTATGTTTCGATATTTGTGAATCACATGAGGAATCAAATATAGCTGTTACGATAGAGGATCTAGCTGTTCTCAATTTTGGTTTTGAGACGGATGTAACTGGTATTTCGATTATGGTAGTTTACTGTTGAATACTTTTGGCATTCGTATAATTAGGGGAATGCAGTTACTATCATATGAAATTTTGATGTTACGAATTTTGTTTTTGGAATAGATTTTCGGACATGTTAGTGCGTTTGGACCTATTTTACAATATTTTATAATATAAATTGCATAGAAATTAACTTTGTCGAGGTTAATCATTCGGTTTCTGAAGAATTGGACACTAGTCACGTATTTTGGTATTTGAGTTAAGAAACTGTTAGAAAATGGAGTTCTTCGTTTTATTTCTCACTTTCAGCTTTTCTGTCAGTATTCTATTTTGTATGCAAAATTTAATTTATCTAATACCATTTTTATTGTTGACTCATTTCGTAAACTATATTAATGTCACGTGCTTCCTTTATTACGATAAATTAAATAAACTAAATTTGAACTAAACCGTCACTTATGCTAGTCATTCACCAGACAAAGTGATTAGTTCCACTTTTTGAATTAAAAGAAAATTTAATATCGATAATTTATTATTTCGATAGATTTAAAATTGGATTCGAAAGGTGTTGGGAAAACAGGTCTGATACGAAATTCGATTCTTTCAATTTCAATTGACCATTGCTTAAATTAAAGATTGGTAGCTTCGAAGCTATTTTCCTGGAATTAAACAAATGGAGCAAGTAACCCAGCTTTGTTTATTAATTTCGCTGCGTCGATTGTTAAGGCCTTGAACCTTCGTGTTTTATTTATGTTATCGTGCTTTTTTACGTTAGAAAAGCTACGTATTTTTTTTTTTATAAAAAAGCTAGCCCTATATAGTGTGAAGCAAAGACTAATGGGATTAGAGAGTGAACTCAGCCGGGCGATTTAAATGCCTTCTGGGTAGGAACATAGAATTTACACTTAACTGCACGCATTAGGTGCGAGTGGATCAACCACCGCGTTAATTGACTAGAAAAGCAGAATGCAATTTCACCAAGGTGATTGGATTCAGAGCGAAATATAGATTTTCTAGAGTACTAAACGGTGCGTTACGTTTCGATGCTGTAAAACAATTAATTACCGTAATAAGGAACGGAAATGTGTCATTTTTTACTGAAATAATTTCTAACATATACGAGACTTATATATATTGAACCGAGATTTACAGAACCCTTATTAACGAAATGAGCGATTATCGAAAAGTCGATTAGCTGTAAATTCGATTATGCGAACACTAATATTTAACTATAAGAATACTAATATTTAACAATAAGAACTAGGGGGAGTCTTGCTCTAAAAATTATGGTTTTGTTTTAGCTATGATTCTTCATCCTCTCTCTTTCTCTCGATTTATTATTCATTATTCGTCATTATTCATCCTCTGTACGATATCTCCGGTTAATATTAGGATTTATTTATTAAGTTTTATTAGATGACAGCATTAGGTTAGATGATTAATAAAAATTGTATAATTTTTTGTCTTCTGCAAACGTGTTTGACATAAATAAACGATTTTACCTGTAGAGGAGAAAGATCATTGAACCCATTGCTAGAAATATTGAGGGACTAAAATGAATATCGGTGGAAATTGTTATGTTATTATTAATAACAAATGATCTTCTTTAATAGAAAAATCAAGTTATTCGATTATTCGAACGTCTACCTAACATTTGATCAATTATGCGAGTCATTGATCAGTTAGGCTCGGGGTCAATAGTTGAGGATTAACAGAACAAAATGCAGGTTATTTTTATCGTGTAATCCAATTCTATTTTTCTATTTTATTTTGTAATTTTTAGCTAATACAATCAAATCTATACAGTACTATCAATAGCGTACAGAATGTAATCGATTTAATTTGAAACTTTGAATTTTTATCATTCTTTATTTTGTGAATCAAAATTTTATTTCTATGAACTAAAATTTTACTTTCTTATAAAAAATGATAAATTTACATTAGAAACAATTTCAAATAATATTAAGACAATTTACCGTTTTCGTATTAAATTTCGTTTCGTAAATAATATTAAAACAATTTATCGTATTTATCAAATTCCAAAGATATTTGTACCCCTTCAATTGTCAACTTTAAACGATCATTATACTTCTGTAATATTAGTTTTAAAATTCTTTTCAGTGGTATCCATTCTCGATTAATATAAATTTTATTGCAAAACTGACAGTTGATCTAAATCATCACAGAATTAGAATTACAATAGTAATCGTACATAAGAGAACTATTATATATCGAAATGGAAATATTATATAGTTACGAATTAGGATTGTCATTGATTTTGAGTTGCAAGTATGGTTTTAGAAATTTCAAAATAACGAGTTAGTGTAACGTAAACAGAGATTTAAGAAAATTGTTCAAAAAATTAATGGTCAAAGGATAGAAATTAAAATGTTTACGTGTTATTTAGAAACTTGCAATCTAAATTTCGTAACCAATGTCTTTTCAGGGGAAGTGTCAATACAAAAGTTTCTCAGTTTCAAGGTAAAGCTATCCTTGAAAATTTTTAACAAATATAAAACAAAGTAGAATAGTTATAGAAATTTCCGATACATTTGTTCTTTGTACATTCTGGCTGCCTTTGTTACAACTTAATTTGGGGTAAAAATAACAAAAATCAAAATCATAATCTCTCTTATAATATATATATGTGTTGTCACACAATGCAGATAAATTAATTATACCAAAGATACTCAGAAAGTAAATTCCAATTGCTCATAAACAAAATCGTAAGTTTATTTCCAAAATATTTGTGTCTATTATATATGCAACTATGATTACAGCGTTGCATCAATTTACATCCTAGGTACACCATATACTTTTTTCTCGAAATTGAGAGACCCTTGTGTTAATTCGGAGACAAATCTGTTATTTGAAAAAAGCATATTTTGAATTATGTCACAAATCATCTAAATTCCTTCTTTATATGGAAGAATACATATCTGATAAAGGAAATATAAAATAAAAATAAATGACACGTTGTTAGATAGTGCTAAGTCGTGAATTTTTACTAACACAGGCATTCACACATCATCTATTCCTTTTTAACATTTTATCCATTGCAATACAATACACAATTTCTACATTAGAATAATCATTCGTATAATTAAAATTCTTTCTTCTTCTGTTTAATTATAACTTACTTCAACAATCCTGTTGTGGGTTCCTACACTTTTCGTATTAGGTGTTTGCTGTTTTCTTTTTATTTATAGATAGATTTTTATAATAGTGTATTTTCTAATGTCTCGTTGTTATGTACCTCTTATCAGAATTAAAGACTATATAATAAAAACTCGCATAATCGATGTTCCACTGTACTCAGATTGCAAATTTACAAACATCTCGTATATCTGAGAAATTCTCCAATCTCATTGACAGCTAATTGGCAGTAACCTTCGTTTCTTCACTGCGCACTGCTCTCCATTTGCTCTGTTCACTCGCCTGTAGAACAGTTTAATAAGCATACTTCGAAATCATCCTTGAAATTTTCTGTTTTCCATTTGCAAACAGGTATCCGAATATCCCAAAATCAGATCGACCGCCATACCTCTCGGACTTTCGTCTCCGTCAGTTCGAGTTCACGCAAGTGGACCCGTACTCACCGAAGATGATCAACTTTGCCGGTGTTGTCTCAATCATATTGTTCTACGTGCTGATCCTAGCCGTAGGGATATGGGCGGCCAGGAAGAAGGAAGCTGGCAACGATTCCGAGGAGGAGGTGATGCTGGCTGGTCGTTCGATCGGCTTGTTCGTCGGAATATTCACGATGACAGCGACCTGGGTCGGCGGTGGGTACATCAACGGCACCGCTGAAGCCATCTACACGAGAGGTCTCGTTTGGTGTCAAGCTCCGTTCGGATACGCCCTTAGCCTCGTTTTTGGTGAGTTGGAAATTGCATTTCTCGATTTAACGGGTTTAAAAGGTTATAAGAGTGCGACTGATTTGAGTGATTTATTATTGTATTAAATTATGTATTATTAACCCTTTCGCTGCTAGGGGTAACTATAGTCACTGGCTACGAGACGCTACCTGCACACAGAGGGTAACTATAGAAACCGGCCACCAAAATTGAGCCAAAAATTAAGACAAGTGCTTAGCTCTCTTCGCAAAGAATTGCAAGTTCTATTGCGATGGCCCGTATTTTCTTTTTTCTATTTTTTTCCTTTTCAAAACACTTGGCCCCCAATGTTAAAGACTACGCGTGTGTAATTTTTTCACTATAGTCTCCGGCCATGAGACGCCACCTACATATGGAAGGTGACTATAGTCACCGGCCACCAAAATTGAGCCAAAAATTAAGACAATTGCTTAGCTCTCTTCGCAAAGAATTGCAAGCTCTATTGCGATGGCCCGTTTTTCTTTCTTCCTTCTTTTTTCTTTCATAAGATTTCGCCCCAAATGTTAAAGACTACGCGCGCGTAATTTTCTCACTATAGCCTCTGGTCACGAGGCGCCACCCACACACGGAGGGTGATTATAGTCATCGGCTATCAAAATGACAGAAAGACGATATTTTATTAGTAATTATGTTACTATTAATCAAAATATTATAATATAGATTTAAATCACACAATTCCTTAAACAAAGCAGTTTCTCAAATTATCCTTATGTTCTTTTTAATATGCAATATAGTATTATTAAAATATTACTTTCATAATAATTTAGACTCAGATAATATAACAACTGAGATAAAGGAATTAAAAAAAAAATATATATACATTTCAAATATATTTTCCTATAAATTTAGGCGATTCGAGACACAGTCGTTTAAAAATTGATCAGGAATTCAAGTTTTAATGCGATTGAAATTCCAACAGCTGGTACGTGGATTTACACAATACCTTTATCTATACGTCGATTGAAGATATTTCTACACGTTTATTTTTTTCGTAGCTAGGAAAAGCTTATGGTCACTTGGGTACTTCTTTGGTTCTCACGGCGTAGTATACCAAGGCAATAGAACGGTCTCAATCAAGACCCCTAGGTGTAATAACTTTTTAACGAACACTTTTTTGAAGTCAAATGGCCTCGAGAAAGAATAAACACGTGTATAACCATCCATTGAAACTATAGGTATCTATTCACTGAATGATTGTATGAAATATGTATGCGTATATGACGTGTACAGCCTGACTAAGAATTTGCAAAATATAACAGCTCGCGATATAGACACCGCAGTTCCCGATATATCTTCGTGAACTATAATCCGATAGTTTGATTTTAGTATACTGACACTAGACCTACCAAATTGATCAAAATCACTAATAATGCCAAATTTTTTACATTTCTAGTTACTTCTGCAATTAATCCAAATATATCTATCTATATATATATATATATATATTTATTATTATTTATTAATTATTATTTATTACTCTATTATTATTATTATTAATTAATCAAGATATATCTATATATATCTATATATATCTGTATATATCTGTTTTTGGAAAAATTAATTTTCATCTTTATCGAGATGGAAGTATAACTATATGTACTATGGGTAAAACTTGAGTTATAGAAATATTTGATGTCTTATTGAGACATGTCTCTCTTCATATGTCATTTGACATTCTTCTAAACGTGTATTTACGTTGACACGTGTCTGCTAAAATTTACCAATTCTTTTAATAATTTATCAATTTTTATATCAAATTAAATTATTATACAAAAATATATGCTATATATATATATTAAAATTAAAATTGTTCAGTTAAAATAATGTCGAGTCCAATATCTCTTCGGCGCATGGTGGGATTGGCACGTGTCTCACCTTTTTGATGCATCGTAATGCATGGTGGGACATTTTTAGTTCCACCTCGGAATATTGCAATAGCTGCATGCGCATAAGTTTATACTTCGTCTTATTTACGCAAAGCGGTTGGTAATACTTTCAACAAATACAAATATTCTTGACAATATTCAACATGCCAGTACAGGTTCATCAATTGTTGCAAGCGGAATGTTTATTGCGACAATCTTTTTTTCCTGACTTTATGTTTTCACATTATGTGATTCCTTTATTAATAAAAATATACAATTTTGTTTCATTTAAAACGCAATAAAATTTCTATGTAACGTGGGTCTATTTTGTTATCTGAAATCCTGTGCCACAAAGAGATATAGGACTGCGAAGGATTAGAAATAAGGGATGGTTACAATTTTATTTGAATACTGTTTCATTAATGCTAATCGAGGTCTCGTTATTGATGTTGCAGGTGGTATATTCTTCGCGAACAAAATGCGAGAACAGGGGTACGTCACGATGTTAGATCCTCTTCAAGATGCGTTTGGCGAACGTATGGGAGGTCTTCTGTTTCTTCCTGCCCTCTGTGGCGAGGTCTTCTGGGCCGCGGGTATTCTGGCAGCTTTGGGTGCCACGCTAGCTGTCATTATCGACATCGGTCAGAGTGCCTCGGTCATTTTCAGCGCCTGTATTGCAGTTTTATACACTCTCTTCGGAGGTCTTTACTCTGTTGCTTATACCGATGTTATACAACTTTTTTGCATCTTCATAGGGCTGGTAAGTTGAAACCAAATTTTCCTTTTTACAGGGTTTTATATAGAGATATATAGGGCGGGTCATTTAAGAATAAATTTACTATAAATTTAATATTGATCATATCAGCTGTGGTTAATGAAGGCTATATTTTTAGTTATTCGAGGAACAATACTGTATATCATATATTTCCAATTTTTATTTTTGAAATATTCCTAATATTTATTCTTCTGAATGTCAATGCTACTTATTAGCATTTAACTAAATCGTATAATTTTTTGGAGATGTGAAATTTGTTTTTGTTTCTTTTTTTTATTTTATAAATAGAAACTCGTAAATCGTGTGTTTTGTAATACGATTAATGGACGAATGGAATTTTTTGAAATTGTGACATGTAGCGTTTTTTCTTAGCATCACAGAATTTTAGTGTTAGGTACTATTCTAGATTTTCTCGAATTTTTGTTTAATTTTGTAATATATTACGTATCATATTTTGTATAACTATCCATTTTGTTAAAATATTTTGTTTGTTACTGGAATAAAATGTGGTAAATTTTTTGACTAGGAAGAAGGTTTTGAAATATGTGGAGATACTTTCTTTGATTGCTCGAGAGGCACTGAAATATGCAAAGTGACCCAATTTTTCTCCACACAAACTTTGTCAGTATGTTCTATGAACACAGATGGTCAGTTCCAGGAATATTCGAACCAGTAAAAATTTCCAACTTTGAACTCCCAGGACACAAGTTTCAAAATTTTTATCTATAATGAAGTAAATGTCAACTTATTTTCATTTTCTACATATTACCATTTAAAGTTCTGAACATTAGTAATTCTTATTATCATTTGATTAAATTACGTAATTCTTTCAAATTTAAAATTCCAACTTAATAAACGAATATTCGTTAAAAAGCAAATTTAATTTGAATAAAAAGCACAAAAGCCGGAGAAACGATTAAATTCTCAAAAAAAAATTGATAGAAAATGAGATAATTTTAATATGTATGTGTTAGAAATCGAAATCTTTTATTATTAACATTTAAATTGATTATAGTATAATATATCATTACGTTGTCATATTATTTTTAATCTCTCAAAGTAAAATTAGCCACATGGCGACATATATAGCACCATGTCGTGTCTGTAATGGATCATTAAATTATTTCTGATTAACGGAACACGTTATTACATTACAAGATTTTGCATTTTCACTTTGTCGAGTTGCTTGATTATCTGAATCTCGTGGCAAAGCTGGTTTTTGCAGATCGATACGAGAGCTCAGGTACTGCAAGTATTTATATTACCAAATTCATTGAATGTTACGTAGGTAGTGACCTACTTCCTTCTGCAAGAACGTTATCAGACAATCATTTATTCCAAACTTCATCAGTCTGAGTCATTTGCAAGTATAATTGGCACTTGTTCTTTTATACTTTTTATATAACACATTTCATTTCCGTCATTGAATTTTATTTTATATTTCAGTTTTAAATAACCTTTCTAAGAATTTTTCAGTTTCTTTTTATTACGTGTATTAAATTTGTCGGTAAAATCTTAGATGTCTAACATTTTAAATATTTAATATTTAAATGGCATTTCTAAAAATTTATTATTTTTCTTTTTTAAATCTATATTGAATGTGGGATATTAATTGTTATTATTATTTTGTTTTTTTTTCGGTATAGTTTTAAATTATACTTTATAATGTAAGAGGAGATAAGTATATTTTGTTATAGTCTGTTTAATATTGTTTGAGTTACTAAAAATAATAAATATTCTTATTTCCACTGAATTTCACAATAAAATTTTAAATATTTAATCATATACTATTTAATATTTGTATAACTAATATATACATAAATAACATTTGTAAAAATTTAAAAAATTTTCTTTTGATCTTCCTTAAACATATGACATTAATTATTATTTCGTTCCAAATTACAATGTAAAGAAAAATAAATATATTTTGTTATAAATAATTTAATATCGTACCAATCTCACTAAAAATTATAGATGACGTTCTTCCTTATATTTATTAAATCTATCAATAAAAGATTAGATGTCCAATTTTGAATATTTTGTAAAAGTCATTTTATATTTGTTCTATTATATATTTTTCTTTGTTGGTTGTCCATTAGTCATAATTAATCGCGATAGTATTAAATCCTCCGGAGATAAGCATTTTACTTCAACGTTTTTATCAGTCAATGATTTGTGACATCTACTACAGGCTAGGATGAAATTCATCTGCACCCGTGAATGAGCTGTACGCGATACGAATCGTTCAGCTCTGTGACTTATCGTTTTACTTTTCATCTCTATCGCACTTTATTTCCATTTAATTAAGATTAATGGCTAAAATAATATTATAAATCAACTTCAGTAATAAAATGATTATATTTCTTCCTTTTTAAAACACAGTGAAATACAGAATTCTTACAAAGTGCATTAAATTATTAAATGTCGAATCGAAGCATTCATTCATATTTTCCTTTTCATGTTTTACCTACAGAGATCTCAATTATACAGCGTTTAATTATTTTATAAGTGAAGAAAGAATTGAACAAAAATTTTTTAATCTTTTTGTGGAAATCATTGGAGGAAATATACAATTTACATTTTATACTTTCGATATAGGGATTTCAATGATAGTGTTTAATTGTTTTATTAATAATAAAATGTTAGAAAAGATTTTCAAATTGACCTTAAAAACTAAATTAAAAAAGTAGGAATATCAAGATATTTTTAATTGTCGCTTTATGTGTAATCAAATTTTTACTTTTTATTAAATTTTAATTGTATTCTATTATATCTATATTTAATAGAAAGAAATGTGAAACGGATTTTCAAATATGGTGTGATTAATTTTGATTACAGTGGATGTGTATTCCATTCGCTTGGTCCAATCCAAAGGTACAGTCTCTTAACTCCATGGACGTGGATTGGATTGGTGAAGTGAAACCAGGAGAATATTGGTCTTATATAGATTATGGACTTTTGTTGATATTCGGTGGTATCCCTTGGCAAGTATACTTTCAACGGGTTTTATCATCGAAAACGGCTGGAAGAGCACAGGTGTTGAGTTATGTAGCTGCGTTGGGGTGTATTCTCATGGCTATCCCACCTGTTCTAGTAGGTGCAATCGCCAAAGCAACGCGTGAGTAGAATTTACTTTACATATTTCAAAGATTTTTACCTTGCATGTACGAAAAACAAATTTTTTCACAAATTTCTTTTCAACTGATCATATCTATTTATTTATTTATTACATATATAATCTATAATTTATACAATGATAAATGAGATTAAACAAAATTATATAATTATAATAATTTCATGATTTTTGTAGATTTTATAAGTATATCTAGCAGACTATATAGATTTATAGATTTAAATACTATAAATTACATAATAACTTATGTAATAATACAAAATATTATATATTATATATGTATATATAATCATATTTATTCATTTATTTATTTTTCATTTCATCTACAATTACATTCAATAACAATTATTTATTCAAGTATTCTACGTATATGAGATTTATTAGTAATAACTTATCGAACATACAAAATAATATGATTTTTTATGTCAATACAATCATGCAATGAACATACAGTACCCCTTTCTGTGAGAAATATATAAGTATATAGATTCGTTTCATTTGTCTATTGTTTTATTATTTATTCTTGTCAGGCTTATAAATACTTCCGCTGATTTATTCGCATGTAATATTGTTTCTATATTAAAATCTGAGTTTAAAGTAAAATGTGTCGTGGGAAAACATTAATTTTAGAAGAACAAAGAGAAATTGGCAATTATAAAGAAATAGGTGTTTCACAGAGAGAAATTTGAAATATCGAAACTGTATCCTCGTTTGTCTAGAATTTTCATTCATAGTTAGTGAAATGGTGCACGTAGATCGTACTAGTTTTTTAATTTTATAACTTATTTTATTTATACTTATTTATATCTTGTCCTTGCGCTGTTTATTTATATGCCGCTTCATATCATATAGGATTCGAGACGATCGTGTTCATACCATCGTAAGCGTTCCCTTCTATACATACAAAATTGAGTATCCATTAGGCTAATGTCTTTCGCCTGACATCGTTCTCTATAGTAACAAACTATAATTATCACTATTATTGACGAACGAATATATAGATCGATTATTGTAAACGGGGTTTATGTCAAATATCTAAAGGAAATTAATTTTTCACTTATTTCGTGTCATATTCATTTATTCTACAATCACGCAAAAGTCTGTTTAGGAGATAGGGAAAGGACTCGTTGAATCGAGTAAAGTCTTTTGTTTAAAAAATAGAACAGTGTTCGAAAAAATTATTTCATACAAAGTTTCAGTCTCCCTTTCACTAATAACTTTTTTTCTGAACTAGTCGAACACTATAATTATCACGATTAATAATATATATATGTAGATACCATATAAATTTTAATCTTCAATTATAAAAATTTTCTAATTGAAGGTACATCAAATTTATAAAAATTATCCCATACAAAATTCAAGTCTCTATTGGATGGTTGGTCTTTGCTTGATGATGGTCTCTATAATAAAATTTCTGAACGGTGGCCATATGGTCCCCAAGGGGGCCCAGCACCGAATATTCGAGTCCATGTAAAGGAAAATAAGGGAATTGGGAGGAATACGAATATAAAAGTATAATACATATACTTATGTCTATTTTTTCATAAATTCAAATTTTCGTGGGATATCAGAAAAATTAGGAAAGAGGACTCTAATAGATAACAATGTCTAGGAAAGTGTTGTAGTCAAGTATAGGTTAAAAAGGGTTGAGAAATTCTGCTCTATAATAGTAAGCTATACTTTGATTAATAATGAACATGTAGATATCTTATTCTAGGTGTTATTCTACGTAGAACATATAGATTTATATTTATATCTTTCATCAGTAGGGTCTTTTAAGTAGCCACTAAAGTAATGCCTTTTTTCCATGAAATAAAGAATTTTGGCCAGAAAAAAACGCATAATTTTATTATTTCTCGACGTGATTTTGAATATGGTTGTAATTACGAAAAACATGTTCTACACACACATAAAATATACATTTACTAACAAAAATTAAGAAGCTTAATAATTTCTAAATTCTTATATATTTATTTTCTGAAATATATATTGTAGATTAAAATTAATAATAGGCTTTGTACGAGATATCCAAAAAACAAATTAATTATTGCTATAGTACGTTACCTTTTCATCTTACTATTAATTTTAATGTATATTTTTCGGAAGATAAAAGATGTACAAAAGTTTGCAAATTGTTATTTTGTTTCTTAATTTTTATTAGTGTATAATTATATTTTGAAGTATAGGGTGGGTGTAATTCTAATTATTTAAATTATTCTAATACAATATATAACTGTAATTAGCTATTTATTGACATGTGTCAGAGGATATGTCAGGCTTCACTATCAAAGCTTTAATGATAAACACAGATAGTTCATAGACTAAATCATTCACCACTACAATCTCTCGATCTAAAAATTCACAAAAATTGGTTTCATACAAAATCCAAGTCTTCTTTCAGTCAAAAAACTCATCAAACTTACGAAGCTCGTTTCAATTGCTCAAGTTCGCTGGCATGGAAGTTCTAATTTCATTGCATCAATAATAAACGAGACATTCGCCGTGTCTTTCTGCGAGTTGCCTGTGCTGCTTTCGTTCGAGGGGAGAGAAACACGTTTCATGGTTCCCCGAAGCTAAAGGGGATTGAATTAGACCCGGTTTGCTCGTCATCTCCCTCCACCAGGCGAGCTCGTAGGCTACTTGACATTTGGTAGTGCTGCAGAGAGAGGACTACTGGTATTTACAAGGTTCCAGGGCTAAGCGGGTCGGTGTTGTAACGGAAGGGTGTCCTGATATCCCACAGCGTGTACAATAGCGTGAGATTTTGTCATATGGCGGTTTCAGCGCGAGGGTGAGGGTGATAATGCGACTCGTACACTAACGGAGCGTAGGATGGAACCGCTGGAACTAATGCGATACACTGTATCGGTATCTCGTGTATTTTTGTTCCCTTTTGGGGTGTACGAAGACAAATAGTTTGCTATCTGCGCGTGACCCGAGGTCTGGACATGTTATTGCAAAAGCCCGAAGATTGGCAGATCCTAGGATTCGCTTGTGAGTCCTAGCATTTGTCATAACACGTGGTGAAATTTCGAAAACAACTTCTAAACACTTTTATTACGGATTTTTACTGAACTATTTGAATAAATATTAGGATTCACCTACAGTAGTTGGCATATATCTGTTTTATTTGGGTATCTGGTTTTTAATACTAAACCTACTAGGACTTAAATGACTGTTTTTGAATTTTCGATTTAAAATTCCATATTCGATGTTATTTGATTATTTCTTTTTTGGTATACTGGTATGATTGGTATACTGGAATACTGGTATATTGGTATAATATATTTTTCAATATTTCCTCTTATTCCATTTTTAATAATAAACCTATCAGGACTTAAATGACTATTTTTGAATTTTTGATTTAAAATTATTCCTTTAATTTTAATTATTTTCTTGATTTTTTTTTCACTTTCTCTTTTCCTTTTTCATCCATCGATCATTTAATCAATTGTGATAGGTTTAATGATAAAGAAGCGTGTTTCATTAGCACCAGGAAGTGTACTTAAGTCCATTTTACACAATGAAATGCAATCTAACGCAAGCCAAAATTAACTTTTATCAGCTAAGCAAAACTGTGTTAGAATTGCTGATTGGAGTAAAAATATTCTTGGAGTATAAAGATTGATAGAGGTAGTTTTTGGAAAAATTTTTGTAACGAGGGGTGAGTCAGAAGGTTTATTGCGAAATTATATTATTTCAGAATTTTTATTTACTTATTTCAAGTCATATCCACTTCTATGGGTTTATTGTATTATACTGTTTTTTAGATTTTGTATTTTCAACTGTGCTCTGGTTATGAGAAATATAAAAATACACAATTCTTGACTATTTCGTAGGGGTTAGTGATCTCAGATAGGGATAGATAATTATGGTTCTAATTTTTTATTCTTTCAAGTTAACTAAATTATTATACTTATTTTCTTTTGTCGTATCAAATACAATACGATTTTTGGGATATCATGTAATTTTGGTAAGAATTTTAGTGAGATAAGGAAGCTTAAAATTTATTATGTCAGAGTTAATATGAAGTATTATATTTATGATAGTAATGGAAATATACATATGTCTAAGTGCTTTTTTAATTGACTCGAAATTTACATTGTTTGATGCCATGCTATCAAAGAACGTACATAATTAAATAAAGGTACTTTGCAATCATTTGGCGTGATTATCCAGATAACATCGAGGACGTTGTTTCTAAAGATTTTGTTTAAGACCTTAACCTTAAGAGTATTTATATTAGGTTGATCTCGACATCTTATCGTTAAATGTTATCTGGATGTCTGAACTTTAACTTTAAAATTAAACAATTAAAATAAGTATATAAAACAAACGTATGAGATTTATGGAATTAAATTAGGTCTTGATATTATTTTAATTGTTAAAATTATTCGAGGATTAATTAAAATAGGTGTAGGAGAATATTTTAATAGGAAAAATAAAAAATTCTTATACTATAACAATTTATTAACCAAAAACATCATTTTCCTTTCATTTTGAAAAAAAGACTAATATACCTAAAATTATTTTATTAATCGTAAGTGTCTATTTAGATTACACTCACACATTTCGAATTTCATCGAAAGTAAAGAAAGTCATCGAATTTTCACATTATTCGGTAGAAATAATATAATTATCCAGTAATTAGTCGACATAACGATATATGGAAATGCGAAAAAATCTGTTGCAGCTTGGAACGAGACGGAATACGAGGGTCCATATCCTTTAACCGAGGAACAAACAAGCATGATTCTCCCAATGGTTTTGCAGTATTTGACGCCAGATTTCGTTTCCTTTTTTGGGTTAGGCGCAGTATCAGCGGCAGTGATGTCTTCAGCGGATAGTAGCATCCTTTCGGCTAGTTCCATGTTCGCCAGAAACGTTTATAAATTGATCTTCCGTCAGAGGGTAAGTTGTTGGTGCTTAAATAGAATGGTCGTTTTCTGTTTTTCATTTCGTGTCGTGTCACGCATTCGATCGTTAACATGATCGTTTCTACTTTTATTTCGCATCATGTGTCGCACGAATCATCATCGGTATTATTTTCACCACAGTCATCGCCATCATCATCATAATTACCATCACACGTTCTTCATCTTCAGACGTGATTTACACCAAGTGGTTACACGATTACGACGTGTTTCGTATCCAAATTATTCGAGGATCGAATTTCCATTATCCCCTGAAACAGAGATGAACCTAACAGAAATCGAGGTGTAAACGTTACCCATTCGTCTCGTGACAAATAAGCCGAAGTCAAGACTGCGACTACGTTCTAGGTATCGAGCATTTCCGCCAGAATGACATAACGACCACGCAGTTTCAACATTGTGTTCCTGCACCTCGTTAACACCGAATGCAGATTCTTCCAACCATGTATATACTACTTTACATACGCATGAATATGGATCACACATAATGGAAAAATAGCTCACCATCAGGAATCATAATTCTCATTAACGTTCCGTTTTCACCAGTAAATGTGTAACCGTATCGAAAACGTCCACGTTCCACAGAACATAATATATCCCCGATCATACAAAGCTTCATTCGTTCGTGTTCACGAAACGATGCTACAGCATCGTGTCCACGTCTCATGTATCTCGTATATATCTGCTTGAAATCTCCTTTCTATCTCGCGTCCACTTCCTCAAACGATACAGCCGATCGTAGAATCGAATCGACGTCCGCCTTCTCTACTAGCCATTTCCCCATTAAACAGGCGTCGGAAATGGAGATCATCTGGGTGATGAGAGTGGGAATAGGCGTGGTTGGCGTATTGAGCACGGTGATGGCATTGACGATACCCTCGATCTATGGCCTTTGGTCGATGTGCTCAGACTTGGTCTACGTGATCCTCTTCCCTCAGCTGTTGATGGTGGTCCACTTCAAAGAGTACTGCAACACTTACGGCAGCCTAGCTGCTTACATAATAGCCTTCATTGTGAGGATCAGCGGTGGCGAGCCATTAATGGGTCTACCCGCGCTGATACACTATCCGGGGTACGACGAAGAGACAAATACCCAAGCGTTCCCTTTCAGAACGATGGCGATGCTGATATCGCTGGTGACATTAATAGGCGTTTCTTATGGCACGCAAGTAGCCTTCCTCACCGGTAGACTGGCGCCTGGCTACGATTTCTTCAGGTGCGTGGTTAATATACCGGAAGACGTCGAGAGGGTTGGCCCCGACCCGGCGGAAGGTGAACAAATGGCTGTCCTAGCTGCCGGTATTGGTAGATTATACGGTAGTAAAGACGAATCGAACGGACGAGTCAATCCAGCACTCGAGCCGGACTACGATATGGAGCCGGGATGCAAGATGGTTGGGGGACAAGAAGGTGTCGTTGGCGGGGGTGGTGGAGGCGGAGGTGGAGCTCACTTGGTGCCACATGGACCGAACGTGCCACGCCAGCCGCAATCCAGCACCGCGTTCTAATTCCTGGTTCCGTGATCGGATGCTGTGACCAACAATAAATGTGGCGGTGCAGGTCCATCTTTTGTTCTCCTTCTCTTTTCCGTTTCTTCCTTTCGTTGTTTCCTTTCTTTCCTCTCTCTATCGCGTTTACGTTAACGTGCGTTACGGATACCAATCGGCCATTGCAATAGAGAATACAGTGCAATAACCATCTATACACTGCAAAACCTATTGCCAATAGACAATTCAATGATCTATTCACTAACTAATTTAAATAATTTCATATGAAATATTATTTAAATGAATCTATAAGCTTAATTCAGTTTATTTATATTTTAAGTAAATTAATTTTAATTTGTTTCGCGTTACTCGTGTCCCGATGGGTAAACATTGCGTTTGACGATGACAGTAGACGAATAGATCCGAAACGCATATAAACGAATAGTTCTGACTAATTTGCTACTCGACGAAGTTTCTACGTGGTTATTTATTTTTCGTGATTTTCCTCTGTATCGAGACTCAGTTTCCCGAAGGATTTGTTCGAGTTTTCCTTGCGTTCGTTCAGTTACTCGAGTTACTTTTGAACTTCGTGCATTCCTACCCTCTCCCCACGTCCACGAAGCTCCGAGATATGCCAATCTGCTCCATGTTCTTCACGAATCTTCTTTCGTGGTTGTGTTTATACGTAGCTACAATTGTATAGTGATGTGTACCTGTTCGAGAGTGCTCATTCGTCTTCTTTAAACAGTGAAAGTAATAGAAGAATGGAGTCGCGCGGAAGGGGTCGAATGAGCGAAAATGGAACTGGAAGGGAGGTGCAATACTCATAAGAATCGAAGCTTCATGGACAGTCAGGTGAGGTGATTTAATGCCTGTGCCGCCAATTAGGCCTAGTAAATTGTTTTCTTTTTAAGATATATATATATATATATACATATATATATATATATATATATTTATATATATATATACATATATATAAAATTATATTTATAGACAATTATATGATATATGTCCGCGTATGTATATAATTGCGTATAAATATACCATATATTTAGAAATTATCAAACTGCTTGAGAGAACTAACGTTTCGATGCACGACCGATCCGTCCCTGTTACCACCAGGTATACACATATCAGAAATCGTGAGAAGTTCAAGGGAAAGCTAAAAGCTGAATCCGTTGGTACATTTCGTTCATTAGTAATTCAACACGAGCGGCTTCTGTTGGCCAGGATAGAGTTTAAAGATGAACGTTATATACAAAATTTCAAAAATCAGTTCAATTAGACGGACCATGTTATCGTTTAGTATTCTTCCACGTGCATCCTTCCATTCTTCGTCATCGTCCATCGTCACGGTGTTTTAGATGCGTTTGGCTCATCGTCATGAATTAGTGTTCACACTGTCGCATCTCGGTATTAGAGGAAATAAAAATAAAACAACAAAAGAAAAAAAAAGAAGCAGATAAGAAAGAAAAAGAGGAAAAAAGACGTTAAGAGGCTTTTGTACTTGCGATTGATCGTCCTTCGCTTTGCTTAGTCTGACCGGAAGTGTAGGCGGTACACGATATATATACATGTTTGTTTATACTATACGGAAACGAAGCGAAGTTACACGTAAATTAGCTTGTCACGTGGCCGCTCGTCGAATACTCCCCGAGATTTCTCGTGGCTCACGCATGAAGGTTAGGGGTTCGAGCAGCCTGGATTTTTCTTTGACGATCATGTTTCTGACTAGGGAACGAATCAGTCAAACTCTCGCGATCATACGATTAATTATTTTTCTATTTGATTCATCGACGTTTCGAAAATTCTTGCGTACCTATTGCATTTCATCTGTCCAATGTAATCGCGTGTTAACCGTGTGTGTTACGATACTAGGTGATTTCCATGTAAAAAGCACGTTAACAAGCAATTCGTTGAACGACGATCGGTTATCCAAGCGAAATGCGTGAGTCGACGGAAGATCGTCCGACGAATCGGTCGTTGCACGGGTCGTTCTGTTTATTATATAGTATATATAAATATATATATATATATAAGCTAGTAGAGTTTAAGGTCATTTCATGATAATAGTATAATATACTGTTAAATTCATCTCGACGTCAGTAACAATCCTGTGACATGAAAAATATATAGCGTCATTTAAAAAAGTCGAGGTCACCTTGACTTTTTGTTACATGAAAAGCCTTTATTGAGATTTAGCAACGTGGGAACATGTAGCCCATGAAATACTACAAAACATTTCGTCTGAAACATTTTTTAAACCCACTACCGGAAATGCCTAAAAAATGGTGAGAAAACTTAATGCGGACACCCTGTATATATACAGTGTATGATATAATTAACTTTATTGGCATTAATTCGAGACGAATGAACTAGCCGTATCAAAGGAAAGAGAAACGAGTCAAATTTCTCGACGCATATACATATGTACACACTATACATACACATCAACAAGACTAACATGGTAGTTTTTAACATCGTAGATACAAATTATCGCCGCTGTTGTTTATTTCCATGATTGGTTCATCGTGTAGGTATCATTTAACGTAGTCGTCATATTGTTCGCGAAGGCCACACGTTAATGCCTATGTAGCTGAATTACTGCTCATCCCATTGTTTACCACCTAAAAGATATGTAACAGAGAAATCGGGAATAGATGGTGTGTGTATACATAATTGTTATAAGCGAGTAGTTCCTGCTCACTCTCCGAATTTCGCGGTGTTTTTCCATGTCCCCGAATTCCCTTTTGTCGATCGAAAGTATTCGCTAGATAATGAACAGAGAACGTAACACAAAGAGAAGAATATAAGCGTGTACCTTAACAAATAACTCATTAATCCGTTTCCGTTGATATCTATTCACCGGTACCCGCGCGTCATCTGTCAGCGATAGAGATGCGTGCGCAGCGTGCCCGTTTGTTCAAACGAACCACGTGCAAATTACACTCACCTATCACACAAACATCGAACTCTAAATTCCGACTCTAGATTCGCTTCTAGAGTTCCACGATTGACCATTGCGCGTGATTCGTGTGAATAACGCACAGGATGAAAGCGCAGCAATCGCACGTGACTGTCATAACCTAAAAGAACCCAAGAGTCAACCGTTCCAAGCGAGCCGTTTTATCCACTGTTATTGTTTACCATTCCATTTTACGATCAGGTATATCGAGTCGTTGGTAGATCAACGAGACACGTTACTTCGCGTACAAAGCCAGAGTATCTAAAATTAATTACGCGATTTATTCGTTTAACCTGTCAGCTACTAGGAAGCGTATTCCCTGACGCGAGGAACTAGGCCTAGGAAGCTGATTTTAGCGACACTAGTTCCGGACGGAAGTAGCTTTTTAGCGTGCACCGGTGCAGGAGAAGCTCGTTAAGCGAGGCGTCTTTGCACAACGACGGAGGTGAAATTAAACCTAGACAAACGACGGCAAAGAGAGAATGTTCCTAGCGCATCACGATGCGCTGTGTACACACAGACATGTCATCTGTGTGTTTTCATTCGGTTGCCGCTGTTAACAGACGGAACGGACTTTCACTTGAGTATTAAGTCTGCGATGAGTTGGTCGGCTGAGTCAGGCTACCTCGTAGACAACGAACAGCGGAATTATCGTTATTATATTTCCAGTAAGGCCATTTTATAGCGGGCAACCGCGCGCTGCTGCCTCTGTTTTACGACGAGAAACAGAATTAGACGATCATAAAACGTTACTTTATAGATGATCGAAATTGCACGTTACCGAGATCGAGGGAACAATTAGCCAGACAGGGGATAATAGAGGGATGGATTCTGGGTTCGTTGCGTTTAGTCGTTGTCGGGTCGGTTGCTGAAGGATCACGACATTGATGAGGTACTGTAGAATACATGATGAAACTGAAGATCCAGGAAAGATGTTTGACACCTAGCAGACGTGAGGAGGGGTGCATGTCGTACTTTACAGAACTGTCGAATTGTTTGTTCAAAGATGTTTAACTTTATTATAGCGAGGTTATAAAAGTCATTAATTTCACTTGATTTAGCTTTTTACAGATTAGCAGGTTTACATACGATTAGTGTTCTGTCCTAATGTATTACAAGCAATATAGCCGTAGCTAGGCACTCTATTTTCCTCGGAGATGACAGGTTAACCTAATAATCCCCGCGATGATTCGTTTACGTTAATGCGTGTAAGAAATCTCGTAGCATACGAATGAACATCATTGCGTAGATGCATCCGTGCAATAAAGTCCGATATACTTCTAGTGGCATAAATGTTAACCATGAAACGGCCACGGCCACTTACATATCATACACGGTGCATTGCAACTACCGATGCAACGGAGAACCTATACATATCATGACGCGTGCTCTACATACATATACATATATATTAGGTACATTAGCATGTAAGGTAAAGGAGCTACTTACGTAAGAAAGGAAAAATATGACAAAAGAAATGAACAATATATAAGACACGTATATACGTATGTATTATTTATAGCGTGGTTATCCTCTCGCAAAAAAAACAAAAAGGAAAAGGGATCGATGGGTTCGTAGCTCCGCGGAGTTAGGGGGACACTCTTCATTTTCTGTGAGCTGCGAGTGTCTTCCTAACTTCTCTATAGTTTCGAGAGTACCATCCAGAGATCTGTCCTGAGGATAAGATGATTCGAGGCTCGCGTGTCTATCGCTAGCGTTATAGAGCCGAGAAAAAACGATGTACGAATGATAGGCTGCCTGAACGCCGAACACGAAACGTTCAACCGAGCTGGCTGGTGATGCGAACTCGTTAATAATTTCCAGTGTTACAGGTACGCAATGTTCTACGACTACTCGCCTGCTTTGAAATGGAATCGCGTACCTAATGTTACTGTAACCTTCGTCCTATCTCGCAAGCCTGGGACGCCTACCTATTATAGAGTATTATTATGTGTAAAAAATAAAGAAAAGAAAAAAAATCTGAAGAAAAACCAAAGAAAACGCCCGACTTGCCCCGTAAGAGCATATCCATGTATATGTATTTACGAAAGCGTTACCGGTATTGTATTATACGACATATTATACGTGTATAATTGAGAAACTGAACGCGATGTTGATTGTAAATGTCAAAAATAAAAAGTGTACAAAAAAGCCAAACTATTCGAATTCATTTAACGATTATGCCAAAAAGAACAAGATCACTCGTCCCCGTCAGTTTCCAGAGTCAGAGAGTTCAGAGAGTTGAAGGGATCTTGTGTTCCTCACGTGGATACGAGATCCTAACCTGGTCGATGTTCATTCCGAAGGAATTTTCCCTATTCTTAGAGAAACGTGTATTCGTATGCCGGTCATTCCAGGAAGCAAATGACAATTAGGTCAGGACACGTGAGTCCTGATATCGATACGCGTTTTTAGCTAGGTTACGACGGAAATAGAAAAAGCTCTTATTTATTCATGCCTTGCCGGTATTCGAGTTAGGGAATCGATAAATCGACCGACCGACTACGACGCCCAACTAACCCTGCGGTAAGCTGAATCATCTTATATATATGGACGCTGGTCTTTATCCTAGGTACAAAGGGTAGGTCGTGTCGCAATGAACTTCCAACTGCCAGCGATTACGTTTCTTTTTCCAGCGTAGCGGCTTTATTAGTACAAAAAGCATTTTTACAAAATAAATAAATTACAGGCTCTGAACGAGGAACGAACTTGTCTCGATCTCACACATTCCTCCTCTCTGACTTCCCTGCTTCTTCCAGAGGCTTTCGTGCGTGCGATTCGCTTCTTTCGATTTGATGGTAAATATTATCAGCAGATGACTTCCTAAGAGCAAGCAGGAAGGGGGTGTAAGCATATTGTCCTATCCTGAATCTTTCTGAGTTTCTCGCGTGTCCTTTCCTTCCATCTGCTTTCAGAAACACGCCTGCTCTGATGCACACTGAAGTTCGTCGCAAGGCAGTGGCAGGTACCGCGTTACTGTTAAACTTTTAATGCGGACTCGGGATGCTTCGGGGATGATTTCATATTGGCGAGAATGACCTCCGATTCCGCTTCGTTCCTTCTCGTTCCATCGGCAGATGTTCCGTTGGACTGATAAAGCTTGGCAGGGTTTCGAGTGTTTGTTTCATGCTTGGATCGTGGTATGGAGGATGTCGATGCGTTTTTTCTCTTTTGACTCATTCGATGGTGGTTGATGATTAGTGAAACATGGTCGAAGGTCGT
This sequence comes from Eufriesea mexicana, assembly GCF_001483705.2. Taxonomy (NCBI): domain Eukaryota; kingdom Metazoa; phylum Arthropoda; class Insecta; order Hymenoptera; family Apidae; genus Eufriesea; species Eufriesea mexicana. The sequence continues at coordinate 180,616 of NW_016908587.1, read as the reverse complement.
CGCGCGGGGTGAAGACTTTTTGCGATTAATATTGGTAACCTCCGTTGCTAGCATAGCTCTGGCCACCTCCTCCTCCGGAGTAGCTGCCGCCACCTCCTCCAGAGTAACCACCTCCGCCTCCTCCAGAGTAGCCGCCTCCGCCACCTCCAGAGTAACCACCTCCGCCGCCTCCAGAGTAGCCACCACCGCCTCCGGAGTAGCCACCGCCGCCTCCGGAGTAGCCTCCACCGCCGCCGGAGTAGCCACCATTCCCACCGCCGCCGGAGTAGCCGCCGCTACCACCACCGGAATAGCCGCCACCTCCACCGGAATAGCCACCGCCGCCTGAGTAGCCTCCATTTCCGCCTCCGGAGTAGCCACCACCACCCCCTGAATAGCCACCACCGCCGCCCGAGTAGCCACCATTGCCTCCTCCAGAGTAGCCACCACCGCCTCCAGAGTATCCACCTCCGCCTCCAGAATATCCACCAGATCTGAAAAACCATGTCGACGTGAATATGAAAGTACTATAAGACGGTCTCTCATGTGAGATATCGTGTAAGAGATTATGAGGTTGCGAAGAAAGATGAGTTTTCTGAATAAGTGGAAGACGTATGTAGGTTATAGATATGCTTTGATATTCGTTCTGAGAAAGATATGTATACCGTGCTTGGTCTAAGTGTAATTGTAAACGAGTAAGAAAGAAATATGATTTTTACCCGCCGAAACTGCCACCACCGGTGCCAGGTGTGCCGTAAGTCGAAGATGGTCTCGAGAATCCGCCACCGCCTCCGCCAGGAGCTCCGTAGCTGCTGGATATGCCACCACCGCCAGCGCCAGGTGCCCCATAGCTCGAGGAGATCGAGCCACCTCCGCGAGATGGTGCACCATAGGTCGACGAGAGTCCGTTACCGAAGCCACCGCCACCTCCGGATGAAGGGGCGCCGTAAGTGCTAGAGGGTCTTCCCCCACCACCGGATGGTGCACCGTAAGTGCTCGAAGGTCTGCCACCGCCGTTGGAAGGTGCTCCGTAGGTACTGGATGGTCTTCCGCCGGATGGAGCGCCATAGGTACTAGACGGTGCTCCATAGGTGCTGGATGGTGCCCCGTAGGTCGAGGATGGACGACCACCACCACCACCACCACCACCGCCGCCGCCGCCACCTGATGGTGCACCATAGGTGGAGGATGGTCCTCCGCCTCCTAAGTTCGGTGTCCCATAGCTTGTTGATGGTGGTAAGTAGCTACCTGAGACTGGTGCTGTAAAGACACGTTTCTCTTTACATCTAATTTGCACTTTAATTTGTTAGGTCACTATGGATGATGGAATAGACGCTTGATTATTGGATCATTCCGAGGTGTCGCGAAAATTTCTTATTCGCTTATTTTGAAAATTTTTGTCAGTAATTCTGGGTGGTTGTTTCGTTGAAACGTTGTCGAGTATAATATGTGCATATTTTTTGTGTAATGAATAGTTGGAGTGTTCGTTACTGATTAGGTTCAAGCGGGTTGATCTAAGTTGACGAGCTTAGACTAGTTATATTGCAGTGCTGTATATAAAATTCATACTAATTTCTTGTACATAGTCTTTTGTTCTAAAAGTGGTGTAACGAAAGTTTTAAGTTGTATTGTAACTATGGATTGCTTTTTGGATTTTTCATTCATCATTTCTCATAGCGATGTTATCAGTTATGTTGATAAATCTAGCTCGTAAAGAAATTGACGTTTCAAAATTATATCAGGTCTGTTGACCTTAATTCCGATTAATGTACCACGTTTATTAGGCTATGTTACGAGTACATTTTCTGTCGTTTAATAACGACTATTATTTTTCCAAGATTAGTCAGTTCCTTCGCAGTTTCTTTCATGTAAAAACACAGTACTTGACTTCTATGGCGTAGAATTAATTCGGTAGCATTGTCTCCGCGATTCTCAAAATTGGTAAAGGAAGATCGTACGACGTTAAAAGATCATAATGTCCTTTTGTCTTCGTATTCGTCATTAGTCGGTGAAAGTGTGGGAGATTTTCAAATGATTTTGCTTTCGTGATTATCCCGTGCGACCGTACTTTGCGACTTCACACTGTGTTCTCTAAACTCATCTACAACCTTCTCGTCGAATCTGCTGAGGTACCACTAGCTTTGAGATTGTCGAGGTCAAGAGCCACGATCCATTCGCATTGTATTTAATCAAGTTCGTGACTGATCTTACCTCTACCGTTCTTTGTTTCATTGCTTGCGAGATCATTGCCGGAAGAATAGTTGTAATTGAATATTCAAGGTTCTCTTAAAGACTTATTCTGTTATTTAAGTGCTGCAATTTTACTTTTGCTCTATACAGTAAAACGAATAAAAATTTTACCTTCTTTTTTAATGCAAATTCACTTCTTCCATTCTAATTTGCTTATCTCGATAAAGAAATTTGTTAGTATCAATTAAAGAAATTAAATTAAAATATTCTACTTCTTAGATATGGAATAACAAATATTTGGAATCTTGCATTTATTTCGATCTTGTCAAATATTTTATCTGGTTTTTCAATGCATGACGTACCTTTTCGATATTAATTAATTTGTATAATAAAACGAATAAAAATGATATCTTCTTTTTTTAATGCAAATTTACTTCTTCGATTCTAATTTGATTAGCTTGATAAAGAAATTTGTTAGTATCAATTAAAGAAATTAAATTAAAATATTTTACTTTTTAGATATGGAATAACAAATATCTGGAATCTTGCTTGCATTTATTTCGATCTTGTCAAATATTTTATCTCGTTTTCCAATGCACGAAGTACCTTTTCGATTTTAATTAATTTATTTCGATAAGCAATTTTGTCACGACTGATCAATTTAATATTTATTAAAATATTGTACTAAAATATTATATCCTTCATTAAAATGTTATACAGAAATATTACTAAAATAAATATTGTACTCTTTTACCTAAAATATTATTAAAATAAATATTATATCCCATTTTCCTAAAATATTGTACTCTTTAGACACGAAATAATAAATATCCGGAATTTTCGTTGCACGTACTTCGATCTTGCCCCAAACCTAAATTACACACAATCTGTTGCATAATAAATGCTATGTATCATAATTTTTCACCTAAAGTGAAATTTGGATACTCAATTAGGCAAACGCGGAAGTACTTACGCGATTATCCTTCGTTACAAATAATCTAAGTTTCCGTTAATAAAATTGGTATCAAAAGTAGTTTACAAGATCGTAACTGGATTGTAACGATTTTTATCGAGGAACTTGCTTCGAGACGTGTCATCAATCGTGTATTTAATCATGTGTCAACATGGAAGTAGAAATTTCATTAATAATTTCTATTTCCTAGTGTCAACATGGAAAACTCTATCCACTTTTCAAATCAACCGAAACGAAGATATTCAAAAGTTTATTTGAAGTTGCAGATTTCTACTATTAAGACAGGAGTAAAAGTTGCAATACTTCTTTAATAATATCTTCACTTTCGCAACACTGAAAGTCAACTGAAAATAATTTAGAATAAGACGAGTGACAAACTGTAAAATCTTCATCTAATAATTCTCTCAATCTTCTAATCCTGTATATTACTTAAAATAATGAAATTCAACAGCTAATTGCCCCAAATTTCTGTCACCAAGACGGAGATAAGAATAGATAAGATAAGAATTATAAAATTCGGTTGAAAATAGTACACTTGTAAAAAACATCGTGAATTATGCGATTCGCATTAATTGTAACCATAAAGTCATCGATAAATTTTGCTTTATATTTATTTTATGTTTATTGATAAATTATGTTTTATGATAAAACATATCTACGTATCTATGTATCTATCTATATTAAAATATCGTATATTTTACCATAACCGTATATAATAATTTACTGTTACCCCAACTTTACTATGCATCCCAAATAAAGAAGAAATACAATCATGCATACGAGACATTTCACTCCAAGAACTGTATTCCGACACATACTCTGATACGTGAAAATACCATAATATACCATAAGATACCGAAAAGTCTCTTCCACATGTCCGAATAACTAGAGCGTAAGTGTGATTCCAGGCTCGCTCGTGAGAAATTAATTTCACCAAATCGGTCTATACCCGGTCGCGATTGCCGGAGAAGTGTGTCAGGACACGAGATATCTGTTCAATTTGCACACCAGTCTACGTGCGATTCCATCGGAGAACCGTATCGATAATTCACAGCGTTTCGTCGTTTGAATATTTCATCGTCGCCCCCCGACGCGGTCACGACGATTTCTACTTCATTTTTTCCCGCGTCCTGATTTTTCAATTTCTCAGTTGATTTTCATTCACCAACGAGCGCGGGACGTCCACGAGGAGAAACTCACTTGCTGGATCGCGTGAGATTTATCTTTCACCCGCCTGAATCGGTGTAAAGTGATAGTCCCGCTACATCGCGCTAATCACTGGCACCTCGCTATCACGACTCTTCCTCTCGTCGCTTTTTGAAACTTTCTACTTTTTTCGTGGCTCTCCACTTTCTCCCTGCCTCGATAGTCATGCCATTTTTCTCGCCCAGCCATCTCCAGGGGTAATAACAAGGCTACCTACTCTAACTTTCTTCGTCCTCAACTTTTAGGCTAGACCTGACCAACTTCGGAATACGCTAGATTTGCATCGGGCAAAACTCAATCTTTGAAATTATCTTCAAATTTAATCTCAAGTCTAAAGAATCGCAGTTTCCTATATATTCTAGGATTCAACAATTTGTCAGTAAACTTGGATCATCGGGATTACGAAATTTGATCAAGATTCATAAGCCGAGTAATCGTAGAATTTTTCTGTGAACGTCTTACCCTCAGCGTAGATAGGTTGCAAGAGCAGTGCCGTAGCGAGTACGGTTGCTGCCAGGGGGGCCCAGCTTTTGGTGGGCCTCATGGTCCCTGACTGGTCGTGGAAGCTCGAAGGTAGAGCCGGAGCCGATTCACATGCACGAACTGTCCTTTCACCCCGAGAGAGGACTTCTCGATATACGATCACGTGTGTTACGCAGGAAGAATGGCGTAGAGGAAGAAGGGAAGAAGATCAACTCTGTGTGAGAGGCGCGGAGGCGACGTGGCCTGCTCGACGCATCCGTAAGATTTCGTCTAACGTGCTTCAAACAACGTCGATCTCGCTTATATAGTTAGCCGTCTTTCGGAGAAAGTCCTCACGGGAGTGCAAGAGGATGCTACCAGGCAGGCAAGAGTTCTTTGGTGAACGTGGGGGGCGAGTGTGGGGTGAAAGACAGTGTTGGAGGGGATCGGGAGGACCTGGTGGAGGATTGGCGAGAGATGCGCCGTGGTTGACCCTGGTCAGGCTGTTGTCTCCTTTTTTTCCTACACCTTCTTTGAAGTTAGCTTGCCTGGTCGGATTTATCTTTCCCTTTTTCTCATCGTGTTTGCCGTTCTTCGTTACCTTTTGTGTCGCGTCACGAACTTAAAGCTCCTGTTATGATAAATTGCCATAGACGTGGCCTTGATGTCATAGCTGATGGAGAAGAGCGATCAGGAGATGATGGCAACGATCACCTGAGGCACAGGCATGCATACTCATCGCGTACCAGTTATTCGACGTTTCGTCATTTTATTAAATATTTATGTAGATTATTCGTTGCACGTGAACTTTTCAGAGGCTGTCCATTGGCTTCAGACCCTTTTTGATAATTTGCATAGCGGACGAAGTGCAGGTTCTGATTAAGTGGATAGTTAGGGACAGAATATATACTAATAGAGGTAATATATATAGCAATATCAGTAATAATAGTAATACAGATAGTAATACAGATAACACGTATAGAGATGTGCATAATATATATAGTAATATAGCTAATATTACAGAGAATACATATAGCCATATAAATAACATAAGTTATAATACAATAATACGGATGATAATGCATATAATAATACAGACAACATGCATGTATATGGTAATTCTGATGATACTGCAGATAATAATATAGATAATATATGTAACAGTACCAATAGTAATGGACGTAGTATATACATAGCAATAGAGATAATACATATAGTATTACGAATAATACTATGCATAATACAAATAATATTACGGATAGTAGTATAGATAATACAGATAGTATTACCGGTAGTAGGACAGATAATACGAATAGTACTTACATACAATTACACATGTAATAATACAGATACAGGGTTATTCAGAATGACGTGCTACACGAAAGAACAATGCGTCTTCATTGTTAAGCCATATTCAAAAAGTAACGAAGGGTTGTTTGTTTTCTATCAAAATTACTTCTTGCGTGAATTTTGGGACATCCTTTATATAGTAATATAAATATAAATACTATATTACTTATATTAATATAAATATAAATATTACTATAGTAATATGGTAATATAAATTAATATTTTAGATAGTAATATAAATAATATGTATATCAGCAGAGGTGGTGGTACGGATAACAGATTGTATAATGATGCAGACACTAGACAGTAAAAACTGAACACAATTTGGTATTTTACCGTGGAATATTTCTCGAACGATTTGCATACCTAAATTAGAAGTGAAAATGTGCCGTTCGGGAATTCAATATTCATGTCATTGGCTCGAGTTCTTTATGCTGTAGCATTCAGAGCGCGAATTTAATTCTTATTGTTAGTCGAATTTTAGACACTCGTTTGTCATAGTCGTGATTCGAATATAACGAAGCCAAAAGTTCCTCTGCGTTGGAATATCGAGGAGGAAAGTGGTTGCATTCTTAATAGGACGTTTTATGCATTTTGAATTACAAGCGACGAACGTTGACCAATGCCACGTCAGGTATTACAGGAAACTATTGCTGTAAGTTTTAATTGCATTAATCCGATTAAAAGTTCGAAAGTTCGAACGAAAGTTCATTGTAACGTGTATTTAAACATGCGACAATTCTTGATTACTCTAATTAATTTTCGTAATACTTTGTTAACACGTAGACATTCGAGAATGAAAAATTGAGTATGGGAACGTTATGCTATTTGATGGAGATATTGAAAAATTAGCGTTCAATTAAATCGAGTAATTCTCTCAGTCTTGTAAGGAACAATCGTTTTGTTAATTACAATGCAAATTTTTATGAAGCTTGTTAGTTTATTGGATTATTTAATGGAGAATAATACATCAAGAAATTTATACGTGTAATTTTGGTTTGCATATTCATGAACTTACATTACCATAAATTATGCAATTTCCAATATTTATATTGAAACAGAAGATAGTTACATATCGACAGATTTTAATGTATATTTTAGTAAAATACTGTTTCATCATTTTTTGTATGATAATTTTTAAATTAAAGGTATGTAGTAGTATTTAAATTTAATATATTTAGTATATCAGTATATAATATACTATACTGTGTTTTTCTATACCATATTTACTATAGTAAATTATAGTAAATTATAGTATAGTACTATATTTATACTATATTATACTATTATTACATTATATTTGTATACTTTGTACATTTTAGCAGAACTGTCAGAAATTTACCAAACATTAAATTTTTTATTCAACAGGAACTATAAATGTGGAGTAATAAAATAAAAATAAGTTCAACGAATTGATTTTTTATTTCCAATACATCAAGAAATTAATAGCACAATAACACATCTGATCAGCATCATAGATTTTGTAGAAATTAACTCTTTTTAAATCACAAAATACAAAAGTATTATGAAAAATCCAAATATAAATAAATATGAAAATAAACATTTCATTTCTAACTAATTAACAATGCAAATCAATTCATCCCAAACCAATAGCAATATTTTAAAAAATATATATTTAAATGAACATCCAGATGAACAAAAATTCAGAACCATTTTTCTACGTACACCTAATCTGAATCTCTCATAAATTCCAGTATTAATTCAAAAGCGATATCAAACTACTTTCTAAAATAATAAAATTCCCGGTTAATCTCTTTCCAATTTTCCAGATTCCATCGAAAACATAGTAATTCCGGGCCTTTAATAGCATCTAATCAATTACCAATCACACGCAAACACGCAAAAATCTTTACCTTTCCTCGCAAGACAGGTAAAAACATAATCAGACGTATCAGACGGATGCTCGTTTCATTTAATAATCATGGACGATTAATATAAATTGCCTAGCGTAGCAGCAGTTACACCACATTTTTGCGCAACCGACAAAGGTTTATCGTGAGCCATGCTCCCGCTAAATTAGGATTAAGAAGCAACCCAACTGCATGGGTGAGCACGGCTAATGTTGCTACTTAAGCAAGCACTTGCCCGGAACACGTTTCGCTCTGACCCATTGCGATATACGGAGCACGGATGACGACGAGCATGATTTCTAGGCCGAGGACACGATCTGCCTACGTATACGTGGCCGTTCGCAAAATGACGGTATCGTTGATCGAATACAGATACACCTGGATGCTTCCCAGAAACGGACCAACAGCACATGCGATCTAGCAAATCGACATATTATCGCGAATCGCTCGTACGTCTGGTACCCCTTTTACTCGATCATCGTTGACTCGATGATCTACAGCATCCGATCTCAGCTGAGATCGCGGCTGGGCAATTTATTCGTCTGATCGGACGCTGCAAATTGGAGGAACTGACTGGAATACGATGCATCCAGTTCACTCCACACGATCCTACGTTTTATTTCCAGTCGCTGAAATCAGACGTTCTTCTTGGGCTCTATTGGAGAACGAATTTTCAGGTTCCTTCGTTTGGTGATGGGGGTTCCTCGTCAGCTATGAAAATACAGATGCGAATGAAGAATTGGAGTAAGGATTTTTAGCTTCCCATTGTCATCCTGTGCTCATTGATTGACAGTTCATCGACTCTATTCGTCACGATTTCATGTTACATTTTCAATTGTAAATAGGAATCCATGGAAGTATGAAAATAAAAGCACAGTTCCACGTCTGTTACAATACAAGTTTTTAGTTTATCATTGTATCTTCGTTTCCTTTGTTTGACGATGCTGCGTTTTATTCTCAATTACTATGAGAATCCAGTTTTAGGTTTACTGGAGCAAGAATTTTCAGTTTGTCATTGTTCTGCTAGAATACAAGTTTTTAGTTTATCATTGTATCTTCATTTCCTTTGTTTGACTCTGTTTTACTCTCAATTACTATGAGAATCCAGCTTTAGATCTGCTGAAGCAAGAATTTTCAAGTCGTCAATATGTCTCTGCTACTTTCATTCGATGACTACTTCAGTCATGATTTATATTTTGTTTTGTACTCCGTGTATGAAATAATAGAACCAGGAACTCAGCTTTGGATCTACTGAGGCAAGAATTTTTAATTCGTCATCGTGTCTTTATCCTCTATATTCGATGATGTAATAATTTCTACAGCCTTGGTTCTACGTTTTGTTCTTAACCACGTGTATGTACCAGTTGATGAAACCAGAGACTCAATTTCAGGTTTACCGAGGCAGGAATTTTTAATTCGTCATTGTATCTTTGTCCCCTTTATTTCATGATGCATCGATTTTACAGTCATGACTGTGTTTTATTAACTAGGTCTACGAGGCAATGAGATCATAGAGTATGCTTGATGACCACTGGAGCATGAATTTTCAGTCAACCTCTGTATCTCTTATTCGATGATGCATCCATCCTTTTCGTCACGATTCTACCTTTTACTTTTAACTATGGATCAATGGAACTAGGAACTTAGCTTCAGATTTTCTAGAATTTTTAATTACTATTTTATTCTTGACTATAACAAATGATGGAGTCAATGGGATCATGGAAACTCAGTTTTATGATCATCGAAGCACAAATTTTTAGTTAACCACCGTGTCTTTGTTTACTTTGTTTAATGATTGCTTTTCTTCATCACTATCCTAACCTTTCTGTCTCAATTAACGAGTCAATTTGTTATCATATTTCTGTTGCATTCATTTCACGATGCATCGATTTTTCTCGACACAGTTTCCATTTTATTTTCAGTTAATGGAACAAGAGATTCAGCTTTACCTCTACTGACGCACGAATTTTTAACTCGCCGTTTCTGTATCCATCGTTCGATGATGCATCGATTTTTCTCAACACGATTCTGCCTTTTATCCTCAACTACTTTCACGAGTTAAGGGGATCATGCTTTATGATCAATGGGATCAGCTTTGTATCTACTGGTGCATGAACTTTAGTTCGCTGTCGTGTTTATGTTTCTTTCATTCGATGATACATCAATTTTTCAAGTTATAGTTCTATTGACTTTATATAACTTTCATGACTTTTATGACTCCTATGTGGTTTTATTCCCAACTATTCGAATCGATGAAAGCCGGGACTCAGCTTCAAGCCTGCGGGTCTTTTTGTCTTTGCTTTTTTTATTTAACGATTCACCAATTTTACCTTTTATTCTTAATTACATGTACTTAGGTAAAGAGAATTTTCACGAGAATTCAGCGTTAAGTCTACTAGACTCATCGTGCCCCTGTTCCCTATATTTAATGATTCACCAATTTTATTATTAGGATTTCACCTTTCATTCTCAACACAATATACTTAGGTAAAGAAGTCATGAGAATTCAGTTTTGAGTCTACTGGACTACGAATCGTACCTTTATTTCCTTCATTTAATGATTCAATAATTTTACCCCAGAGTTCTACCTTTTATTCCCAACTACATGTGCCTAGGTAAAGAACTCATGAAGATTCAGCTTTGAGTCTACTAGAATACGAATTTTTAGCCTAGTACCGTACCTCTGTTTCCTTTATTTAATGATTCGCCAATTTTTATCACTATAATTCCATGTTGCATTCTTAATCACATGTATGTGGCTAATGGAGCCACGTGGATGCAGCTCCTGGTCTATTCCTCTGTCCGATGGAGGCGAATGAATGTGGGAATCACGCAGCATGCTCGGGTTCCATTAAACGACTCGATCCTTTAGATAAATCAGGGACTTCATTCGGATTCTCTAACTTGGGCCATGTTCGAGTGGATCTCTATCGTTCCGCGTTCCTTTTTCCTCCCTTTTGCCAACGTACATAGGTACGTTCGCGAAATACACCCGACACTTAGCGCGCTCTCACTGATTGCTGAAAGAACGTTGCTAAATCGACGATTTATTATTGCTAGTGTAGCAATAACGCAACCAATGCTAGCGCGCCAGAGTTGCTGAGATGCACCCGCTATGACAACGTTGCGGTAATATGAATTGTTGGCCCAGATTCGAGTGTGTTTATCGCCGAGTCCCAGCATTGATTGGATAGTTGCAACAGAGGCTGCTGCGTGAAGAATATCGAATCTTCCACTTCTACTATGCGTCCATCGATAACATCTCTCACGTGATCAATAACGAAAGCTCGCGCTTTTTCCTGGACTAATTTGCCAGCGTGCTGTTCCTTGAAGTTGGAGACGGTATTCGTTAACATGTTCACTGCCTATTACAAGGTACCTCGTGGTAAGCATAGGCACCATGAGTGCTAGGTACGAGATAGATCATGGCGTTATTTTGGTCCTCAAATGATTGTATATATCACTCGAACAATGTATTCGCAAATAATTTACTCGGATTATTGGAGGAATATTATCAAACAATGGCAAATGGTAGTCCATATTTTGAATTTTATTTATTCACTTCAACTGGTTAAATAAAATACACTAATCGTTGGATTGTTAAGTTATTTAATTCCCAAAAATAAAGAAACTTGTTTCAAGTGCAGAGAATTAATCATCAGTCAAGAGATCTGGTGTTAAAATTTTGAAACGTTCAAAAATGGAGTTAATTATTATGGCTTGTGAATGGGTCATATAGCGGTTGCGAGATCGGATACTACATCAGGTCATCATATGCAATTAACGGTGAGTTCAAGCTCTACAGCAGCGCTCTTCTATTAACAGCTTCACTGGAACAAAGCATGATAGCCTTTATTTTATACTGAGAAGTTTCAAGCGATGTAATCACGCGTTATTCATCTTAATCGCTTGACTAACACGTAGTTCAACTTTAAGATTCGATGTCGTCAGGTCTTATGTCAAAAACTGCTACTGCAATTCTATCACGGTGTGTAATCGACGGTGCTTTCGGATTTTACTGCAGCGCTATATCAGTCCTACTGGTAATTAAGATAAGCTATACATGAATGTACTTGTATCGGTTTATGCTGAAAAGCTACTAACAATAAGGTTGATAAGAAATCTCCTGCATAGTGATCTGTTCTGATCTTCTGCCAAAATAGCGGGTTCGAATTCTACAGTGGTGTCCTCTGAATGTGAGTCTGATATTTAATCTAATATTAATCTAATATTTAACATAATACTTTATACATATTTAATATATTAATAATTAATATATTTATATTTTATATATATTAACCCTCATCGGACGCTAGCTTTTTATACATGATTTTCACTAGGTTATAGCTAGTTTTGGTAAATAAGCGAAAGATTTTCGTCTTATTACCTTCCACGTGACGCACGACCGCAGCGACAAAGTACTGTTGTCACGTGAGCGGTGACTTACGACCGATAAGGTTAATATTCTAATATTTTATATATTATTATATTTTATTATTTTATTCATTTTCATATTTTATTATTATAATTTCCATTGTAAACTGAAACAAGTCCCAATTTCATCGCTTAACCCTTTTGAATAAGTTAGCTGTTTTCAGTTAGCTGTACCGGTCAGATGATCAGATATTAATAACACTAACATGGCTCCGAATTCATCGTTAATGACAAATTGTGATTTAACTGGGCGAGTCATCCTGGCAAAAAACTTGATAAAAATTAAAATATTCGTTTCTTTAATTATTATATAAGTTTATCACCAGTTGAAGCTTGCTTAACTTCCACAGCTCTGAACGTGCAAACGATCTGGAAACTATCGACACACGTGTCTCACCTCCACCATTTAGCCTTCTTCCAATACATCTTCTTACATACGTATATACACCTCCGTTCGACAAACGAGATGAAAAATGAATTCACAAGTTCCGATTCATACACCCAAGAATAAACGAAGTCAAGAGATCTGACTCGAGCGGGGCCTAACACAGAGGAGTACATTAATCTAGAGACACGATTAGGTCACACAGACTCGTGCACAAAAGAGGGGTTAGGAATCAATTGCCAGGTTGATCGATACGCTTATACCACCTGCTCCATGCCAGACGTCATTTATCTTATTTATACCTCACCGATGCCAATTTTACGGGTCTCCGAGCGTAACGCTCGATCTCGAGCTACTCGGCGAGGCCCAACTCTGACGATAAATCCCAATTTATGCATTCGAATTAACTCCTCGTGGATTTCCTTCTCCAGGAGTCTGTCAGGAGTCAGACACTCGATCCCTGACGCGAAATCATGAGACGCAACCATGATTCCGACCACAATTACCTATCGCCCATGCGTCATCAGAGGCATCATCCTCAGGTCCTAGAGTCTAGTCAGATTTGACAGTTAGTCGCGTTTACTGGAACACGATTCATAGGCTGCGAGTACTCCTTTCGATCCAGTCGAGCGATCGGACACGTTGGCACGAACAATGGTGCATCCACGGCGCCAGGTGAGCAGTGTGGAAGAGACGCGGAGGACGCCTGTTCGAGGAAAAAGCGAACGAGCGTTCGCCGTGTTCTCGTTTTCGGCGCGTCGCGATTTCCATAGCACGCAGCAGATGAACGAGGCTAGGTGGATTAAGTAGGAAGAGGAGGAGATGGAAAGGAGGATAGATTAGCGTGGGGTAGGAAAAAGCGAAAGTCATGTCAGACCAATCGGAGCCGAGGCAGACGGAGCATTGTGCGCATCTCTGCCCTAGATAATTAATATCCGTGCTCGGTAGTTTTCTGCGGCCAGGAGGCGCATCGCGGCTTCGTCTCCATGCCGCCGTCGATTGCCTCATTTTCCCGTCGAGCTAATTGATTAAAGGGATTATTATTACGACGCCGTGAGCAGGATGCCTCGCCAACCGGCCCCAGGCCGATTTCCTCGCCTCTGACAGCCTCCGAATGCTGTCGCAATGCCTGATTTTTCCACCCTTTTGTTTCGATTGCTTCTGTAATCGAGGTGTGGAGATGAATATCTTTTTTGACCTGCATTCGCGGTGACTCGAAAGGTCTGAAAATAGATCGTGTTGCTGAGGTTAGGAACGTTGGATCGCAGGAGGTTGGAGAGGATTGCACAATCTGGGCTTTTTGATTCGTTTATATGCTGCATTTAATTTTGAACGACTTTCGGGAATTTTTATAATTTTAGGATTATATATTTTTCATTGTTCTTAGGGTGAAAATATGTATTGAGTGAAATATGTACGTATTTTGTAAGTAATTATACGTACAATGAAAATATTAATTGATAATTTTCTATTTTTTTGTTTAACTAAATGACGTGATTTAATTTGTTCGTTTATGGATTAGGACCACGTTTATCGTTACATGTTAATAATATAAAAATAATATTAATTTGCGTGTTAATGATATAACAGTAATATTAATAGTAACGTTAATAAGAAACGTTATAACTATTGAGAAGACATTGTAAATTTTTTCTGCTGTCAATTTAATATAAATTTTATCAAGCCAATATTGATAAGCTTCATGAAAGGAATGCAAATATGATTTTATACAAAATAATTTCAATAGAGATAGCAACCTGCATAAATAGAAAAAATAAAAAATATAATATTGCGATAATTTCATCAGGTTAGCTCTTAAATAATAATGTTCTCCCTGTAAGCGAGAAAAATAATAATTTTTAAATAAAAAAATATATAAAAAAGAGAAAATAGAGATAATTTTATGTCAGATTTTCTTAGTAACCATTATTAAATTGAAATTACTGTGAAATCGACTTTATACTAAATTTATTACAGTATATACAACATCTTATACTGCATATACAGTTATATAGTATTGTATAATAAATTTATTACAGTATATAGTATTATATACTTACAATAAGTTTCTCATAGTACACCTATTTAATTCGGGTAGGTTATTTCACAGAAAATAGGGTAAAATGTGAGTATGTTCTACGTTGCGAATTAATTTTTCAATTAATGCGAATAATTTTCTAAGAAAACTAAATTTTATTAGATACATCATGAGATATATTTTATATACATTTTACATATTTTCACATATTATACCTGTATAAAGATTCATTGTCTAGTGATGAAGAATATGGTTAAACTACAAACGCATTTGCTGACGGATTATCGGATGTTCCAAGTGAAAGTGAAGATCTAGATCTTTATAGAGACGGCACCGAAGGTGTAGGAAGTGATAGTAAATCGCTCATAGTAACAAAAAGAAGAAAAATGATGGTTTTCAGTGATTTTTTAATCTGAAAATTTGTTTAAATACATATAAGGTGCACAAAAATCTCTGAACGTTGCATAAAGATAGTAATAAAACGACTGGTATGCAATATTACTAATTAAATAAAAAAACAGTCATGAAATAAGTTATTATCCGACATAATTACTATAAACCTTCATACTTAAACATATAATTTTCATACGAAGATATTTTTTAAACGATAATTATCATAATTATTGTATAATTCACAATTACAATAATTATTATATAACAAATAACTATAATTATCGTACAATTAATACTCATAATAATTATTATGATTTCATTTAATTATTGTAAAATTTCTTTCCTTTAAATTCCAAAATTTTTAATTTATTTACGTTCCAGTCAAAAGTAAAAAATAAATAAATAAACGTGTTATAAATACGACAATCACGTATCAAAATTTAAAAATCTAAGAAAATGTATTAATTTCCAGAAATGAACTATATGACAGACTATTTCTACACTTACAAACATTGCAAATTGGTTTCTTTTTCACAAACTTAGTTATGCAATTACCCTAATTAGAAAAGTACCATTAAAACACTTTTTCACGAAAGATATACGTCAGTGTATTTCTTAAAAGTATAACTCTTCTCGACATTATAGTTCCTAATTGCGGAGATGTTCAGGTGTCTCGTATCGGTATTAAATATCAGACTAACAAACGTAATTAGTATGACGACACACGTTGCGCGCAAAGATAAAAGAAAACGAAAAACCGCAGTTTGAAATCATAATCTGTAATCGCACTAATGGATATAGGAGTTTGAAAAGTGAAAATTGATCAGTTGGGAAATTTCCTCGCTTGCCTTCCTTAATCTCGATAAATCAACAATCTTTCCTCAACGAACAGAAATAATGTTAATGATATTTTTCGTGAAGCTTGCAAAAAGGAAACGAACAATGTAATATTATCCGAGCATCTGTTCAACAAACCATACTGCTGGCGAACTTATTCGCAAAGTTATTCCGATGGAAATCGTTGGACTAATTATGTACATTTCGCGGATATTTCAGCATTAATATCAATAATATCGATATTAATAAATGTTTGATACTTTAAGTACGTATAACGTTAATTATACGATAATAAAGGCCATTTTATTTCGGAATTAATTTTAAACGAAAATTCCATAACGATGCATCGAAATACCAATTATAGCACACAAATAGCGTATTTTATATGGAAATATGGGGTATATATACTTAAAATGTAAAAGAGATTGTATGTCGAAAAATTTTCATAATTCGATTATAATTGTATTCATAGTAGCAGATAAAATGAAGTGAAAACAGTTTTCCCAATAGTTCTCGCAAAATAAAATTATTATGGCGAACCTTGTGTAGAAGAATGAAGTATATATACCTAAAATGTAAATATGATTGTGTCCAAAAATTTTCATAATTCGAATAAAATTGTATTCATCGTAGCAGATAAAACTGGGTGAAAATAAAGTGAAAACAGCTTCCATGATAATCCTTGTAAAATAAAATTATTGAAAATTACTTATTAATTTTTAATTAAAGAAATGAGAAATTATGCTTTATCGAAGTCAGGTGAGGAAATATAGTATTTATAATTTACATTCAACTGTATGAAATGATTGATTTCGTAGAAAATTGTAATTATTATTATGGAAACGATATTTTGTTGAATTTTCAGTGATATTTGACGGTTTTATATTCGGGAAAATAATGAAGATCGTAGAGAGTGGAGATCTAATGGTTTAAATATTTAGTATCGTCGCCATAATTTTATTAATGCTTCTACTTTGTGCCAAACAAAGGTATCAGGAATCTCTTCACCAGCTAAAAGTGAGAAGATTTTCACGGGAATGTGGTATTCAAAACTAATAACTATTTCACGAATAAAACAGTCGTCGTTAATTGCAACGCTTTTGACGTATTCAAAGTGAGATAAGTAATAATTTATCAGACATTATAATCTAGATATTTCGTAGAGATGTGCAGATAGATACATCACTGAGTAGTGCGCAGCTTCTGTAAGTTATTTGTATTGTTCGTTTCTTAGGTATATGCTAGATACAGTACTGTGCAAAAGTCTTCGATTACTATATGATAAAGATGTCTTCTCACGAATAAATCTAAGGATATTTAGTGTTATTTTAATTTTCTTATTATTTCTGAGTAATTCATGTTTTGGCAGTAGAAATTCCTTGAAAATACTATTGAATAATTTTTTAATATATTTTTAACAATTTATTTTTGATATTTTATTAAGTTAATTTTCATCTGTATTTCTTCTCATTTTCTGGTATGTTTTATGAGATTCGAATCAAGGATCTATTTATTACAATATACACGATTATGTATATACATATATAATTTCATACATTAAATTCCTGTTAATTTCTTTTGAATATTTCAAAAAATTGATTTCCTTCTTTTAACTTGTGTTATATTTTCTAAGATTTAAATGAAATGTGTAAACTAAATAAGAGGATTTTATTGAGATTATTAACCCTATGGATTCTCCAATTGTATCCATTTCTTGAGATTTTAATAATAAAAGTGCTCTTAAAATTGTAGAATAATTAAAAAAATTGTTTATTTATAATATTCTTTAAAATGCTTGGAATAATTAATTTCCTTTCTACTCTTTGTCCTCTTCTGTTTTGCTTTTTAAATAAAATTTATACCCAGTACTTATAAATAGAAGTACCTTTGACAAATAAACAAATTAAAAAAGGCCATCTTATATTTTACAAGAACTCAAATAACTTTTCAAAAAGTTTCTACATTTCCCTTTTCAATTCTTCCATAATTAAATTTCCTGCTCCACTACTTCATCTCTTTTGAAATATTTTACTATATAATTAATATTTTATTATATACAGGATTCTATTTATTTCATTACCTCCGACAAGTGTTTAAACCATAAAGAAACAATACCAATATCGAAAACAGTTTTCAAAACCATAATTTATCCAATCATTACAAGATCGCTAGAATAATTGGTCTAACTTTTGCACAGTATTGTACATGTACTCGAACTCTGGACAAGAAATGTACGCGTTGCAACTGTTAACTACATAGTCACTGTTATTACTATTGTCAACATATGTACAACTAACCTTTCTATACAGCTAGCCATCGGAACAATCGATCGCACTTAGCCGTGAACGTTATTGGACAACGATCTTGAAAACGATCTTGAAAACGTTTTGTTTCTTCTTCGTCCCTGCTGAAATTATTCGTGACGCTACATTAAGTAACAGCTTTACATTACGTATGTATATCACTTGCGCATGAATCAACTGTTCGTCTCGAGTTGTAATTAATGGAGAATAAATCGCATCCGATATTCCTCGAGGATCATTACGAATGTGAGAAAGTCGGGAAGATTCAATCCTCCTCATCGATTCAAGGATGTGGGTTATTGAAAAACTGTTTTACGATCGCAGTCAAGGGCTTCAGGAATTGTAAAAATTTCCAAGGCGATCCTCTTACTCGACTGTCCGCCATGTTGTTTAATCTTTTCGTTTGTGCAGTAAGTTGCCTTAACTTAAAAACTATAGATTTTATAACATAAACAGGTTAAAACTCTTTTGTAAAGAATGTGAAGGAGCATCAGCTGACGTAATAAAAAGTATGTGATTCCATTTTAAAAAATATTAATGACCTTCATTTATTCTTTACTCGACCATTTACAGAAAAACTAGTACAGAATATGCCTCTCTTAAAACCATTCAAAGTCATCTGAAACATTTTTCGCTATGTGTAATAATAATGACGTATATTTAGATGGCAATATGTGGTAACCCACCCTATATAATAAGAAATATAAATAATGTAAATAATAAGAAATATAAGAAATATAAGAAAGAATAAGTGAATTCTGAGTCTAACCTAATTATCTGCTCGATCACCCAAAATTCCCACTTCGGCACCCAGCTGTACCCCAATAGAGAAGCTATTGAGATACAAAAGCTCTCGACTGCATTGGGGAGATGGCGGAGAAATCAGCTGGATGACAAACGGTAGCCAAGGTATCGTCCAATTCCCACGAGTCTCATCAACGGACACCTTAAACCACCTAGCACCGCGAAAGTTCGTGATTCTCCTCGGGAAAGCGTCGCCATCTCGACCACGTCCCCTTGGACCTTTTCGCAATCGCAAATGGCCGCGTGATACGGTCCAGGGTTTAGGATCAGCGTCGATTAATTCGAAAGGTCGGTTTCCCGCCATAATCGCCGCGTTGGGCCTGCAAACGAAAACAGTCAGGATAATTTATTCGATCCTCGACAAGCTTCCCCTTTATACCACGAGCTCGAGTTCTCATCCGACTCTAGCTTAGTTCCTAGCTTGCGTCGGGGTTGCGTCACCATGGCGGCCAGGACGGTGTCATCGACAGATGGCAACTTCGTAATTAAATGTCCACCTGAAGTGTACCACGTTGACCGATCGATCGCGATTCCTATGTCGCACGCGTACTCGCGAGTGTGTACACGAGTTGCATCTAAACCGCGTGTGATCATGCACGTGCGGAGTACCGAGTTCCGGCTCTGGAGTTTTTACTTTCGACTCTTTTAGTGTGAGTGATTAATGGATCCTTTGTGGATGTTGGAATCATCTTGGAGTAGAATTGTCTCTGGAGGGCTTTTTGAAAATTTTTAGGGAAATTGTGGAGAAGGATATGTAGTTATGTAATTTATGGGTTATGTAATTCGACTATGGAGTTTTTGCTTTCGACCCTTTTGGTGTGAGTAACCCATGGATTTTTTGTGAATGTTGAAATCATTTTGAAATAAAATTGACTCTGGAAGGGTCTTTGGGAATTTTTAGGGAAATTGAGGAGAAGGATATGTGATTATGTAATATATGTGTTATGTAAGTGTGCAGATGAGGAAGGGTTAGTGTTTAGGTGAACGGTGATTTGGTAATTACTGGTGGTAATTATGCGAGAATATATCGCTTTATAATGTGTTCCATTTTAATTTCAACTTGGGACTGTGATTTGGTAATTATGTGATAGTATATCGTTTGAATTCTAATTTGTTCCATTTTAATTGTAGTTTGCATCGTTTTGAATTAAAGTGTATTGGTATAAATATGGTATATTCATTATTTGATAATGTGTTTTACTTAACTTTATTTTGGATTGTTTTGAGTTATGGTATATTAATATGAATGTGGTATATTCATTATTTGATAATGTGTTCTATTTTAAATTTACTTTGGATTGCTTTCAGTTATGATATAGTGGGTTATTTGGACGTGTAAATATACTTTATGAGCAGGATAGAAGTTGCATTATAAAAATAAAAGTTAAAAATTTTTGCGAAATAATAATTAGAATTGTTATATATTTAGTGGAATTAATCCATATTTTTTCTCAAAAATATTTTAAATTATAGCTCAATTTATTTATAGATATAATTAAATATTGATACGTTTGCTTAATACAATTATTCTTATAATCTTTCTTGAAATAAAATCATAAATTTGTTAGTTTCTGGTGGACATATTTTATATTGAAAATGATTTCATCATAAAAACGTTTATTTCAATCAACACAAGTAATTATATTCAAAAATGTAAAATATAAAATGTGAAGTCTTATAATACTTATTTTGTAATTTTGTAATATTTTATTTAATCGTAGAATGATTGTTATGAATCATTATGATGTATAAAATATGTAAGGTTTTAATTTCATGGAAAAATTCAGATGTTAGATTTCATTACATTTTTCGAAGTTGAAATCTCTTTTCCAACAATTACATTTCACGCTGTATTTAAGAGCACTTTCAGTTACGAACTTTAAAGCGTTGTGTATTCAGAAGTCATGAAATAATAATTATAATTTTAATCAAATGTGTTTAAACGATATTTTTAATGAAAATTAAATAACACTTTTAATAAAGATTAAATACTATTTTTAATAAAAGTTAAACATTAGTTTTTATAACAATTAAATAATATAATAATTAATATAATAACATAATGATTACTATATTCATAAATAATTTCGATAATTCTTCATGAAAATTAATAAAATAAATGACATTTAATGTAATTATACACTGTATCAAATATATATTTAAAATTAGTGACAAAATTCAAGAAATAAATTAATGATTTTCAAATTTGTATATATCTTTTATCTTCTAAGATACTCAGATTAAAATTATAAATTAGTTTGCAATATATAAAATCATATCCCTTCGTTTTATCCTTAATTTCAATCTACGTATCTCAGAAAATAAAAAATACACAAATATACGTAAATAATAATTTTATTTCTTAAGAGATTTATCAAGCATGCCTAATTTTACACATAAGTTTCATTGCAACACATATTTCTGATCCAGTAATGTTCATCATAATCCAAAACGTCATGCAACCACGTAAGCTTGCGTAGGAATCTGCACATTTAGACCAAATGATCACGATATTTAAATTGATACCCTCATAAATCATGCGAAATACACGGAGAAACACGTTCGTAAAATTTTGACTAAGGCTTAATACTTTTTTTTCCGAGGTTATTTATTCATAGCGGGAGAGTTAATGGCACGAGAGAAAGAAAAATGGACTTCGTGCATGAGTTAGAGGGAACGGTTAATTCTGAGATTCCAAGTGAAACGAACTCCTCTATCTCCTTCATCTTACTTCCTTTTTAAATAGTAAAAGAAAAATACTAAGTTAATTTGTTCCTTGCAAAAAGTGAATAATAACAGAGCTCGTAATTGAACAAGTACACGTAGGCTAACAATACGTTCCTTCATTAATCCTTTGCAGGGTCGAAGGTTTCCTATAATAATATAAGAGAATTTTATAATAATGTATAATAATAATATAAGGGAAATATAGTAATGTAATCCCTTAATATAATTCCTCTATGATATAATAATATAGTATAATAATATAATATAATAATATAAACATAATAATCCCTTAATTAATAGAAATTATTAATAATAATATAAATATGTAATCCCTTCTTAGTAATACAGGGAAAAGAAATAGTGCATTAATTTACGTACATAATTACATTATTCCAATATTTTGTGTATTTTTATATTATTTCAAACTTGAAGACGGGCAATTAATTTTTAATTAAAAATAAATTGAAAGTAAATTTTAATTAAAATTATTGACCTTCTTAAACTTTATGGGTTTCTCAAAGATCTCAAGAAATATTGTAAGTTATTTTTTATCGACTATAATTCGTTTTTTCAGGGTGGAAATACACCTTATATGTTCATCTGTAATATTTTAAAAATTCTAATAAATACAAAAATACATTTCGAATGGAAATTTAATAAATTTGTATACTTTTGAAATATTAAAGATATGAGTTTTAGAAGAACCAAAATACGAAGAGAGATACATACCATAAAACGGATCATAGATATATAATATAAAAAAAAAGTCTTGAAACCAAATGACGATAGCTATAAAATTGAACACACAATTGAAAAAGTTTATGGAAAAGAAATACACACGCCAAAATGCCATTTAGAAATTTTCGTCCAATCTGTTACTTAATAAAAAATAAATTAATAAAAATTAGTTAATTTTTTAAACATATACAATAACATATTCTTTAAAAATTTTTGAAACAGGAGCCATAACTTGAAGATGATATGCAACATCCTTTTTATTTAAATTTAAAAATATCTGTATACCTTTTTCTCATTAGTGGCTTCCATTTTTAATCGTAAGTTGGAAAACGGTCTTTTAGTCGCTTATGGTAGGTTTAATTAAAGAAGTTACTTCTTTTTATAGCAATCGTAGTGTGCTGATTATCTGTGCATGCATAAATATTCATTATTCTTATTGGCTAGGTAACACGAACGAAATTAACCTGCATTACTGGTTGTAGAAAGATAATGAGATCAAAGAAGAAAGGAAATTTCCCTGATATGGATGACGGTGAATCATCTTCTGCTGATGCATTCCGCTTTTTCACATTACGTTCTTCTTATCACACGTAGTCTGATAAAAATTCATATTGGGTCTGACGTGAAAATGGCACCCATTATTCAGTGCCTAAAAGCTTTCTGTGATACTGGTATTAAATTTTATGCAGAATAATGTTCTGTATTTAGTTACCTTTGGACATCTATAGTACATCATAGTAGAATCTGTCTAAATTTTCAGAAAATATGAAAATTTCGATAGTCTTTCCATTTTTAAGATTATTCTTTTTCCTTATTATCAATTAGTTTCTCATTATTTCGGAATTTTCGGCAAGTATGAGAATTTATCATATCATTCATCTATCTTTGACTGTTGTGATAGCCTTAAGACGATTTTTCATTAACACACTAGCGTCACCACGGCCTGTATCTACAACAAATGTCCCGCAAATAACCTGTACATCGTTAAATTATTTTCTGATTTTACTAATATAATCCTAGAACTTTTTCCTTGTTATATATAATATACTATTTTAAACAATTCAGTTTAATATAATTGTTTCACTTGCTAAATCCAGAAAATAAAGGAGTTCCGATATTTTCATATATATCAGCTACAATACAGTAAGTAATAATAAACAGTTACAACCGAAACAATTAGGTATAATTAATTTCGCGTAATTTTGCAATATTACCTGAATGTTTTCAATAACCATGAAGATTTTGAAAAGTGTTTTATTTCAAAGAAATTAAGGTATCTTTAATTGGTTTGATGGTTTTAGCGAGTTTTTGATTTCTAATAAAATCTCGAACCCTTTTTCTTATTGCTTTGAATGTACACCATAAAATTGAAGTATAGAAGAAGTCGAAGCCATTGGAATGTCAGTTGTCGAGTACATCTTAAAACAACCATAAAATACGGTAAAAATACCAAGCTTTCACTGAAGCATCAGCGAAGCAAATGTTAGTTGGATGTTACTTTCTTTTGCACTTGTAAACATTGCATCGCATCAACGCAGAGGATTGTAAAAGTTCGAATAAAGGAGGAAGTGGATACAATTCGGTGAAGGAAGAAATAGAAGAGGATGTATTGGGCTGCTGCATGTGGAATGCCGTTTCTCTGGAGTTTGAATTTCACGAGTCAATATTAACCAGTCGATTTAGTCTTATGGTCGATTGTTATTAAATATATCGAAGAGGAAGAAATTTTCTAGAAATTTCCTAGAAATTCGTTGTAAATTCTAAATTTACTATAACGTACATACATATGTATAGTAAATGGCAGCCACTTTTATGATAAAAACACTGGAAGCTCGTTATCTCTTTATTAATTAGGATATTCGCCTGATTCTTTTTCCTGAGTTTGCACGAAGAGAAAGTGCGGCAAAAGTTGCTGAAAATATTAATTTAGCACACGAGGAAGATTGTGTAACTGATAGAAGTCTTCGACGATGGTTCGTGAAATTCGAGGCCTGTGATTCTTCAATTGATGATTGTCTAAGAGGAAACCCGGAAGATGTCGGCGACAATGATGTTTTAAAAGAATGTTACTGGAAACGGCTAATAAACAGCGTGAGAAATAGCATTTGGAATGAAAGTATGCCATTATACCATTATTCGCCACTTGGCTGAAATAGGAAATGCGAAGAAAATGGACAAAGGGGTACCTCGTGTCGGGTTAAGCAATATAAGTGTAGACGAATGGAAACGGGCTTTGAGGAAACAATCAAATTTCTTCGAAGAAATGACCAGAGGTCGTTTGTAATGAAAAGTGGATGTTGTATAATAATGGAAAATATTATATAATAAATATAAATAACGTCCAAGGAAAATGGCAATGTATAAAAAGAAATATAATAATGGTATATTAAAAAGCTATAAAATAATAATGTATAATATAAATGAACATTGTAATATTTATAACAATGACAACAATAATAAAATAGTAATATATAGTAACAATAACAGAGAAATAAAAGTAATAAAATAATATACAATATTAATAATAGCATAATAAAAATAATAAACTAGTACTGTATAATAATAATAATAATAACATGATGAAAATAATTAACTAGTACTGTGTAATACCAATATTAATAACATAATAAAATAAATAAAATAGTAATGTATAATAATAATAATAGCATAATAAAAATAATAAACTAGTACTGTATAATACTAATATTAATAACATAATAAAATTAATAAAATAGTAATATATAATAATAATATCATAAAGATAATAAACCAGTACTGTATAATAATTGTAATAATAACATAATAAAAATAATAAAATAGTAATATTTAATAACGGTAAAATAAAATGACAAAAATATTATTATTTTATAGTAATGTATAATAGAAATAATGATATAATAATGAAAATATATTGTAAAAATCACAGCTCAATTTAATAAAAATATGTTGACCATTTAATGACTATTTACAGTTCTTCTTTATTACCATATTCCACAACTTGAGACTAATTACAGCAGAAACTCAGTAAACAATTAGAAATGCAGGTAGAATTAATAAAGAAACAAATGGAAACCAGCTCTGTTGCATGTTAGCGCAACACGTGTGTCGAAAATGGTCACACAAAAACTTCAAGAACTATCACATAAAATCTTGCCACATCATGCCTATTCTCTCTGAACTTGCATCCACGTATTCTCATTTTTATACACACTTAGGCAATTTTTCAATAAATAAACGGACTCAGAAGGAATGGAACGTGAAAAGGGTATTTAAAGAATTTATTAATTCCGGAATCGATGGCTTTCATGGATTCGAGGCAAAGAAATTAGGTAATTGCTGAGTGAAGTGCCTAGAATTGCGTAAAAATTATTTGAATTGCGCATGAGATGATTCGAAGAAATTACTGGCAGTTAAAATTTTATGCGACCGAGGTATTTCAGTTTTATGCACATTGATTTATTACTATGAAGAGCACGTGGTGCACGCGTGATTCTTCACGAACGTTGGACAATGTGCAATGAAGTGACAATGAGCGTGACGTGCGTTGCTAATTCTCGTTGAAAAAGTCGTAATCCAGCCTGTATCACGTAATTAAGAAATAAGCGTATTGCAATCAAAGCATTTACTAGTTAGCTCAGAAACATTGAGCCAATTGCTTTTCTATTAAGAACCTAAACTTGCGATTCCTTGATTACGTTCATTTCCGTTTCCTTCGTATAAAGAGTCTATCTCTTTTTCTTTTCTCAAATATTTTTTAATTTTCTTTTTATTAAATATTCAATTACTTTCCATAAGGAACGAAAAATTTTATTTTCCTTATGTTTCCCCCTTTAAACTCTTTTTAGATTAATTCTTAGTTGTACCTTTATAAAGAAAATAAAATTACATTCATTTCTTTATTGTTAATTGCATTATATAAGTGACTTAAAATTCCTTTTTCTCGTTCTTGTAAATTTTCTTCAATTTTCTTTTCATTAATTCTTAATCATTTTTTAAATTTAACTCAAGTCCATTTAAAATTATTCTCTCCTTTGTAGATATACTTGAATTTGTTTTTCCTTAATTTTCAATTGCTTTTTATAAAAAATCCACCAGTCTTTTCTTAATTTTTTCTAATTTTGTTTTTTCTTAGTTTTTAAAATTTTTTTAAATTCCGCAGCTTTTTTGAAATTAATATTGTTGTCCTTTATTAATAAAGAATTTTGTATAATTACTATTATTGTTCTTAATTACTAAGTATTAATTGTTCTTCTGTAGACAGTTTAAAATTCTATTTTCATTATCCTAAGTGCCCTAAATTTTCTTTGCCCTAATTCTCAGTTGATTTTCATTCAGAATGTAAAATTCTTCCTCTTTTCTCTAAATGTCTTAAAATTTTTCCTTTCCCAAATGCTTTTTTAAATTTCTTTCTTCACAATGTTTAATTGCTCCCAGCAAGTAATTTAAAATTGCCTCTATTATTTTTTTAAATTTCCACAAATTTTCTTCTCCTTAATATTCAATTACCTTGTTTAAAAAATTAAAGAAATTCAATTTCTGATTTTCAAGTCCCAAATTTTCTTTACCTTAATCATACTTAACGAAGAATAATCTATCTAAGACAATCTCTGGATGCATTATCAAGGCCAATTTCGATTTGCTGAACTTACATTCTATACTCTACCTTAAAGAAAATATTAATCAATTATGACCTTCTCACGGTTCTGCTTTGACCTCTCTTGTTCTGAACTAACTTAAGCTAAGTATACACGTCTATATATTCAGTTTTACGACTCGTTGAAAATTTATCGATCTTAAAGAGAGCACAAAAGCCAAGGAACCATTCGGATTGCATGCCCCAACGTCTAATAAAATAGGACAACAAGAGTATATCCTACGCGAGTGTTCCCAATTACGAAACGTGCAAATGAGTACGTATGTAACCCCCTACTTTTCACTGTTTTCTGATCAACCTATAAAATCTGCTAACCCAGTTAACATACAACGAAATTAAATCCGAATATTTTATATTCATAGCGTGCGGATGTCGAAAATGGATTTCAAAATATTTGAAAATTTATTTTTGTTATATATGTATTATAAAAATATAGATATAATATTCGAAGAAAGAGATTTTTTCCTTCTCAAAACAGAATTTTAATTTCTTACAACAGAAGTTAATTCAACAAATTTGATAAACTAATTTGGGATTAATTTAAATGTTATAATTTAATTCATAATTTAATTTAGAATTGAAAGAAATTTCGACAGTAAATCAACTACGACCTAAATGACATTTTGAAGTGCTAATTAAAAATTCCGTATTTAATTTTGTCATTTTGGATACTTGTCTTTGTTATTTTTCGTTTAACATAGCTGTAATTAATTTTTTACTATCACCTGTTTTAATTCGATTTTTATTTTTATTTTTCTATCGATTAAGAATTTCTTAACTCATTTTTTAATTAAATTTAGGGAATAGAAAGATTTATTTCGCACAAATGTATTTTGGAGCGTGATATTCGAAGGTCCTCCTATGGAAAGCGGGCTTTGTGTAAGATCTTGGATCTCCAGGAGCCTCCATTTACGCGAGTAGTATCTGTTTACCAATTCTAACAATAAGTCAGATATTGGCGAATACGTTTTACTTTCTCCAGTCGAAACATAGGCGTGTTGATGACCGAAGATCGAGCAGAGAAAGTATGCGATAATTGATAGCAAACACCTGTGATTCAACGCTGCAATTTGTTTAAGATTTCCTATCTACTAGTTTGACCTTCATTCCATAGAATTTATCTGTAATTTGTGGAATTTCTGCGAATATTACAGATACATCGTAATCGAGATAGAAATTTACAGGTGAATATATGTTTAAAAATTTGTTATAACTGAATTATAAAAATTAGTAAATTACATTATCTAATTAGAAAAATCTTGTAAGCAATCGGAGAAAAATTATTTTATGAATTATATTTAATTGATTTTGATTTCTAGTCAAGTTTTTGTTTCCTTTTCCTCAGTTATTTTTAAAATAAAAATTTGCATGTTTTATTTACCAACAGTAACTGAAAAATTTAACTGTTATTTTGGCATGATATTTTACGGTATTTCGAGAACAAGAGGTGTAAAATATGATATATAATATCTAAACACAGGAGTACAGTATATGACATTGGTGGTCTGTATTTTAGCATTGAAATCACTGAACTGTAATGTATATCTATATATAGTGTATATAGATAATAATTATGAAATAATAATAATAATGAATAATAAAAATAATCATAAAAATAATATATAATAAAAATATAATAATATAATTAATAAAAATAATAGTGAAATGGTAGGATGAAAATTATAATTGTGAAAATTAATTTTGATAAATGCAAGAGTTGGATTTTACTAATTTCAAAAATAAAATCTGTGAGTACTAATCATTTTGATTGGCTTGGTGTTTTCATGTTAAATAAACATACAATGAGTATGGAAAGTATGTTGTACTATTGTTGCAGATTATTATTGTGATGATTTATATAACGAAATTGTTTGAATATTTTTGACAGACTATATATGCACATAATTTACTCTGAGGCATGCACGACAATGTTTAATGATACTCCGTCTGATTATCATAGAATAGGCATAAAGCATAAGTCAATAAATAGACGAAATTTTCAGCTGAAGCAATTAAATGATTTATTTGACTCTTACTGATAAATATGAAATAAATTATCTCACGTTTTACAAAATTATTTGTTCATTATATTTTTCATTAAACTTTTTATGTACTTCATGTCCTATAAAATTTTTTACTTGCCACATTTCTTACAAAATTCCTTATTTATAATATTTTTTACAATGTGTCTTATTTATTTTATTTTTCATAAATTTCTTTATTTTTTACATTTTTCACAAAATTTCTTATTTGTCATACCTTCATAAAAAATTCCTTATTTACTTTATTATTTCAAGCTCCCTAATTTTTTCCATTTCTACAAAATTCCTTACTTACTTTATTATTTCATAGGCTCCCGAATTTTTTTCAATTTCTGCAAAATTCCTTATTTATTTTATTATTTTATGACCTCCCTGATTTTTTCAACTTCTACAAAATTTCTTATTTATTTTATTATTCCATAAACTCCCTGATTTATTTTATTCCTTTAGGAAATTCTTTATGTATCCGATTCACAAATTCAGTGACTTATAATCACGTCTTCGTTCAATCCAAGTATTGCACGTCGCTTATCGTGATATTTATTCCGTCGTTTCGATATTTGTCGAGAACGTTGAATAAATTTACAAAGGCTCGACGTTGGACGGTTTTCCCTTAAAGGAACTATTGTAAATAGCTTCCATTTCAGGGAAAGTACACCTCACATCGGTGTTCCATCGATCGTCCCAGATATTGACCAACTTTGATTTATTTCGGATTTTGATGCTGAATGCAAATATCGCCGGGTCGTCGAAGCTATCGATGGAGTTATTATTAAAAAACCCTCCAATTATAAAGATAGATTGTCTTGACTCTCCAGTGTCTTTAATAAAACTCCTACTAATAATCGAAAAATGCCTTAGACACTTTTTTAACCTTGTCACAGCTAAAAGAGAACTATTGTCCAAACAATTAAATTTCTCGAATTTAATTATTGTCACAGATAATAGTTCCCAAAATATTTTCCATTCGTTAATTAAATTGAGTATAATGTTTAATTAAATTTGTTAACTGGGTTAATTTTTAGTTTGACACACATTTAGATATGGAACTTAAAAATTATACAAAAGGAATTAATTTTAGTGAAGTTGATTTTAATTTGTAGTAAAAATATATTATAGAAAATTACAGAAAATTTTTTATTTCTTTGATGAATTTTTGAGGAATTAAAAATTAATAATTCGATTCGAATTTATTTCGAATGCAAGACATTTATAATGTTATTTTTATAATATTATTTTATATTTTTTATTACTAAACGAAATTATTTAAAATTGTCTTTATAATAATAAAATGTAAGAATTTTAATTACATTTTATTTGAAAAATGCTTCAATATTTCAATTTAAAGAAATTCAATTTGAAAACAAATATTGCTAAAAAGAAACGACTAATTATCTATACTGCTTTAGTTATAAAAGATGTATTTTTGAGTTACAAATATGTTAAAAGTTTTGAATACTTAGCAAGCAGCAATGTTGATAGTAAGTTGGTATGTACAAAACGTTCTTTCAAACTTTTAAATTAGCAGGTTGATGTTACGTTTTAAACTCTGCCTGCTATTCAATTACTACAAACTGCGTTAAAAAGAAGGTCTGCTGAATATCAAAAAGTGCTGTAAGAAAGTCACTCAAACTTAATTTTGTAATCTATGATAATAAAGTTATTTTTAAGAATATTTCAGTACCTCTTTCGTCAGCTTAAACTTAAAAAATATATCGTGGGAGCTGGTGAAAATATGAATTTTGAGCATTTTAAGCATTTAAAAGGAGTTTATGTAAATTTATGACGGGTTAATGTGAATTTGTAGAAATTAGAAACGATTATGTTTCAGTGGAAAATAGGTCGAGAAAAATGCTAAAAATTACAATGGAAAATAACGTTTTAACTAACATAGGACTACGTTGAAAATGATATAGAACTACTGGGAAGAGAAATAATATTCCTTATGAAATTAATTTTAAGCTATTTTACAATTATTAGGTCCTGGACGTATGAAAGATTATTAAAGAAAATGGA
Organism: Eufriesea mexicana; assembly: GCF_001483705.2. Classification (NCBI taxonomy): domain Eukaryota; kingdom Metazoa; phylum Arthropoda; class Insecta; order Hymenoptera; family Apidae; genus Eufriesea; species Eufriesea mexicana. The sequence continues at coordinate 149,214 of NW_016908587.1, read as the reverse complement.
AATATTCTTCTACTTTAATTAACTTTTATTTAAAATTATCATTGCCTGCAATGCTCCTTTATTTTCTACTTTTTGATTTTAACATTTAAAGAATTTTTAAATACTCAAAATAATGAAATTGAATAATTACTGAAATAAATACATTGAATTATATCGGAATTATTTTGATTGAGTGATACATAAAATTGTGTGAAAATTATCCTAATTAAATGTGTATTTTAAAAAATCTACTTCATTTTCAAAAAAAGGATAAAAATGATACATAGAATTGCATGGAAGCTACTATAATTAAATTTAATTAAATTTTAAATAAATTTTAAATTAATACTATTTCTATACTATATCAATAATATCATCAGAGTATTAATACAAATTAAGTATGTGACTTTCCAAAGAACTTACATCACCAAAAAAAAAATCATTTTATATATATATATATACAAGCCTAATTATGATACACCATATATATATATACACCATAATTATAACTACACCAGTTCCATTAGAAAGAAAGAAATTTCTTCTATCAAGATGTTAAAATAAGATATATGACTATCGTCATACTCATCTCTGCATTCCTCATTTAACCAGAATTAAAAACGTACAATTACATTAAAAAACAAAAGAAAAAAAGAAATAAAATAAACTTTACTTAGAAAACTTAAGTATATACACTATCCAAAAAATACTTTGTCTTGCATGTTCACTGTGGCAACTTAGTAAATTTTTCGTTGTCTCACTTCACTGAACAGTTACCCACCTAGAACCTCAAGAAACTCCACAGGCAAACGTTGAACAAAAATAGATTATATTTGCATACAATTGTTATTCAATTCTATTAATAATTACACCGGAGTTTTTCTTCTTAACGAATCGGATAAGAATACGACCTAGTCACTCCGTGCACTCGGTTTAACCTTTCATTCGATTTTAATGACATTGCGTTCGTTATTACCGAAGTTTGTTGCACCAGAGATTCAGCCTACTGCGATAATGATGGAAACTTTGAAGCACGTGTTTTCACGCGTGTAAACCTAAACTTAACAATTAAAATTAACAATTAAATCATTAGAAAATTTTTATAACTCTCATGCAGGTGTTTTTCGTATGATACTGTACTAAATTTCGTAAAAACGTCGTGTGAGTGAGTTTAAATTTAAAAAATTATGAAAAGTATGATATTTTATTTTCATAATTAATAAATAAAATAAATATATTTGTTAATAATTAAAATTATTATACAACAATAGTTCTCAACCTGTGGCATGTGTACCACAGGCGATAAGTTGGATATTCTCAGGTGGTACGTGAGCTGATTAAAATTCGAGATTATATACAGTGGGGTATGTAATTTACTATATACGTAGTATAATGTACATATACTGTGCGAATTATGTGTACTATATTGCAATGAATGTATACTACTTACAAAATGATACCTACGTGACTTGACCACATATCGCTTGGTAGTGTGCAAGAAAACAAGGTTGAGAACCACTTCAGTGTAATGTTTTCTATATGTAAATAATATTTTACTTTAATAATAAAGTATCAAAATAGTATTGTAGAAATACTCCGTTGCATGGTGATTGTTTAAATGTTCATTATATTTAAATACCATAACACGAATACCACGTTCACAATTTTCCAATTATATTTTCAAAATGTTAAAGTATATTTTGTAAAAGTTTCCTTAATTTGCGAGCTGTATTACAAAAATGTCATTTTCTATGGGAATTTCCTTACTTCCCACATCCTGTTATATATATACTATATTGCAAATTTTCCAGTCGCATTTTAGAAATTTTAAATTATATGTTGTATATGAATTTCCATAATTCACGAGCTGTGTTACAAAAATGTCATTTTCCACGGGAATTTCCTCACTTCTCAAATCCTGCCATAAATATACTATATTCGAAATTTTCTTGTTGTATTTTCAAAATGTTAAATTATATGTTATATATGAGTTTCCTTAATGTTCGAACTGCATTACCAAAATTTTATTTTTTATGGGAACTTCCTCACTTCCTAAATCCTGTTATAAATTATATACTATATTCGAAATTTTCTAGTTGTATCTTAAAAATATTAAATAGTATGTTATATAAGAGTTTCCTTAATTCGCGAGCTGCATTACAAAATCCATATTCTACAAAAATTCTTTCACTTCTCAAACCACGTTACATTCTACGTTTAAACCATAAGTATTCTGTACGCTTTCTGCTCTAATATCTATATTCTACAGATATTTCTCCAATTTTCGAACCATATTACAACAAATCCTTGTAACAAAACCACCATTATTTTTACGAGCGGTATCTAACGTTTTCAGTGGTCATCCAACGACTCTCATTTCATAGTTGCGTAAGCAAGTAATAAATCGCGAGGTTAGGCTATTCGGATAAGATTGTTACACGGTGTGAAAGGTTAGAGGATAAATCACGTCGGTCAAACGTTGCTTCGCAGTACGGCCCGATATTCATGGGTGCCTCCGACAAATTATGAGAGGAAACATATGTAAATCAACTTATTATTCGGTTCACCGCTAATCCACCGTTACATTTATTACTCGTATCGCGGTTTATGCCATAGAAACGTCATGATCTCTGCATGTCGAGTTGCCTCCTGAATATTCCATGAAATTTGTCATTATAAATCGCGCATCAACGGAGATCTCGAAACGTTAATGGCTCGCGTTAATCTTCCACAGCGTGAGGCTTTGCCTCTGATAGTTTTACGTAAGTAATGATAGTCGATCTATAGTCAGACATTCGATTCACGACTTAAGTATGGAGTTTCCCATAATCCTCGAGTAATGTCGTTTCCGTGGTGTGCTCGCTAACGACGTCGACGAGAACCTGCTTCTATGGGGAAACGTTCCTCGAACCTTCACCTTCGCGTTATTTTTATATCGAAAGGGGGAAGAAACGCACGATCCCGTTATCGAGGTGCGAATCGTCACGAGCATTCCGTGGGAAAATTTTTATCTTGTTCTCTGTGGCTGGAAAAAGTTGTAAAGCTTGTAAAACTGGAACGATATAATGTCATTTGGGAGACTTGGTGCGGGATACTTTGAAGGAGTTTGGGTTAGATGAACATTGAAATTTATCTTGTGCTAGTTGTATGGGGTTTATTTGTGAAGTTGATGCAAGGTTGAATAGTGTATGGGTTTTCTGCGAGAAGAAATAAATAAAAAAAAGAAATAAAATAAAAAATAAAAGTAAGAATAGAAAAGAAAATAGAATAAAATAGAGAAAGAGAAATAGAAAATAAAATAAAAGAAAAATAAGAAATAAAAAATACATTTTTGGATTGGCATATATTCTTTTTATGGGTGATACTTGATGGGAAGATAATGCTGGTTTTCATTAGCTTTTGAATTGTGTTTATTTTTTTGTGTGGTGGGTGACAATGACAAATTGTGCAGGGTTCATGAGAGAAAAGGGTTTTCTTTTTTCGGTATCAAGTTATTAAGATAAAAATATGTGTAAAAAGAAAGAGATATAGAGGAATTAGGATTTTAATGGAATTAAAATATTGGAAATTGTTGAAACAAATATATATAGTTATCGTTGAGCTTTAAACATTCGAATCGTTCTGTTTTTGTTTTTAAATAATCCAGTCAATCTCCAATCCCTTCATTATCATATTCATGTATAATACAAGTAACCAACTTATATAATCGATAATTAAATGTATTAAGAAATTAGTAACTGTGATTGTCGTATAAATATTTTAATATTTCAGCAAAATATATTTTTTTGCTAATTTTTTCATTAAAAACAAATATATGAAATACCTTTGCTATGACTAAAGTACAGAATTATGAAAATTTTGACACACGATATAAATTGCCATCCAAATATGCTACTGGATATACTGCAACCCAAACAATCAAATAGAAGAAAATAGATAATAATAGAAACAATAAAATTCAATTTTATATCAATCAATTTTATGAAGATAGAAACTATATGACTATATAACTTCCATTAAAAGTAACTACCAAATTTCTCAATTTAATTAAATCAAAATCTAATCCCTTTGTTACTTTCCTAAAAATGAAATAAAAAAGGGGAACATAGGAAAATAACTAAAGCAATAAAATACAATTTCATGTCAATCATCTCCATGAAGATCGCGAATGATTATAAGTAACCATAATTGAAAACTGAAAATTAAAAAAAGAGAAGAAAAAAGAAAAAAAATAATTAACAGTGAAATTCAATTTTATATCGATCAATTATCCGAAGATTTAAAGACATTATGCAAGTACCAGTAAAAATAAATCACCCAAGAAAAAAACAAAATCACCCCATTTATCCATCCTCCAAAAAAGTAAAAGAAATGGGAGACACACGAAAAGGAGTCAAAACAATAAAATTTTACTTTATATCTATCACTCACACGAAGATATAAAAATTCTCAAACTGCTGTAATTAAAATAATTGGCCCCCTAAAGGAATCAAAAAATGAAAACTATAAAACTCACCTTCGTATCGATCAATCCCAGTATAATTATATTCTGTATCTATCACTCACACGAAGATATACAAATTTTTAAATTGCTCTAATTAAAATAATTGCCTTCCTTAAAAGATAAAAAAACCAAAAAGATTAAATCCATCACTATACCAGTCACAACGTTAGCCCAAATAATAACATCCCTCCATAAGAAACCAAAAAATCAAAACAATAAAATCCACCACTATATCAATCAGCACTCTAGCTCAAGTAATAACATCATCCCTAAAGAATCAAAAAATTAAAACTATAAAACTCACGTTTAAATCGATCAATCCCAATATAATTCTACTTCGTATCTATCATTTACACGAAGATACAAAATTGCTCTAACTAAAATAATTGCTACCCTCGAAAAATCATAGCACTAAATTAATAAAATCCACTACTATACCAATCACTATTCTAACCCAAGTAATAGCGCCCTCCTTCGAGAAATCAAAAAACCGAAGAAATAAAATTCACCTGTATATCGATCAATCCCCAAGAGATCTAGAATCTCTCTAGCTCAAACAATAACATCCTTCATCAGGAAATCAAAAAGTCAAAATAATAAAACTCACCTTTATATCGACCAATCCCCAAAAGATCTAGAATCTCTCTAGCTCAAATAATAACAGCCTCCCTTAAGAAACAAAAAACTAAAACAATAAAACTCATCTTTATATCGACCAATCCCTAAGAGATCTAGAATCTCTCTGTCCCAAATAATAACATCCTCCATCAGGAAACTAAAAAATCAAAACAATAAAACTCACCTTCATATCGATCAATCCCCAAGAGATCTAGAATCTCTCTATCCCAAATAATATCCTATCTCAAGAAACAAAAAAATCAAAACAGTAAAACTCACCTTTATATCTTTCAATTCCAAAGAGACCTAGAATCTCTCTATCTCAAATAACAACATCCTCCATCAGGAAACGAAAAAACCAAAACAATAAAACTCACCTTTATATCTTTCAATCCCGAAGCGACCTACAGTCTCTCTAACCGAAACAACAACACCGTTCCCGAAAAAAGAATAAACCGAAAAACCAAAACGATAAAACTGACCACCATTCCAATCGATTCAATCTAAACCAAAGCACCTAACAGCATTCTATCCAGCAACTCCAACAAAGCTCTACTATTTTTAACGCTCTAGCGTTACTTTCAATTTCATAAACCTACTTTCAAATCGCTCTCCACGCTCATAATACTATTTGACAGAAATAATACTCTGAATCTCGAAGCTAGAAAGGATTCTGGCTTCGCGTGAAACAAAACGTTCGTTAGACACGAAAGTGGAAAAACATTGTCCAATTTTTGGGGTCTGCCAGGCGACTATGTACTAGTCAGACGCCTTTCACCTTCATCCCCTGTCTGCAGCTCTCCTGCGAGTCCCTTGACATCACGCTCGAACCCGGAAACCGGCATGCCATCGCGACCTGGCTCACCCTTATTTCTGAAACCTTGGAACAACGAAAGCCTGTGCCTCTGACCAGGCAGCTCGCTGGAAGCATCGCATTCGATCGGTTACCGGCTCTCGAATCGCTGCTGGGTGAATTTCATAACCGTGGAGGTCGATGCGAGGGAGGTCGCGGTGTCGTGCACCCAGCTGCACCAGCGTATTCACGTTCCCGGTGAGAAAGGAGAGGCAGGATGGGCGTGGTGCAAAAGGGGTGGAAGGCGTGGTTAAAGGCGATCAATAAAACCACCCCCGCCGAGGACAGGCGAGGTGGCGAGGGGTTGCAACGGGAAACGGAGCACCTCCGAAAAGTGGTTTCGGTGCTGGATGGTGGCTGTGGAGGGTGGAGGATAGGGTGGTGGTTACGTGGGGGTTACGTGGGGGTGCATGGACTCTGCCAAACCACATCGATCCCTCCGGCTTTCCCTCTTCGCTCTGCGAGCCTCTTCGGCTCTCGCGGAAAGTACCATGTCCTCTGGAATTACGCAGGAGACTTCATTCGTAGCACGCAGTCACGTGAACGTCTGCACACGCAGCCGCTTGAATCAGCCGACCCGTGAAAACTGTCTTTGTGCACGTCGTTTACCCTTGTTTCCGTGTCGCGGATGGGTATGCGTGGATGACTGGGTGTATGCACGCGTGGGTGTTTCTTCTTTTTTTTTTTTTTTCGTTTGTTTCTTGGGAGTAATTGTTCGGGATTGATTTACCGATGTAACGGTCTTTATACGGGAAATGGTAATAGCGGTCTGTTTTTTATGAGTAATTAGCGTGATTGGGTATTATTCTGATGGAAGTATTTGTATATTTATGGTTGTGGTATTTTTCGTGTAATAAATGGTGTATTGGTCGTTACCATTTTTGTGTTTCCATTTTTGGAAATAATTATTCGAGTTTGGCCATCATTAGGGTTACGTTATTTATGATAGGAGGAGCTTTTGTATAAGAAATATCAATATTGGTCATTATCGTTATTGCGTTCCTTTTTTCGAAATTAATTATTGGAGTTTAATTACCATTAGGATTACGATATTTATGGTATGAATAAGTTTTGTATAAGAAATGGTAATATTTGTCCTTATTCTGGTGCCCTTTTCTGAAATTAACTACACGAGTTTGGTTATTGTTAGGATTACGATATTTATGATAAAAATATTTTCTATATATATATATATATATATTCTATATTCTATATATCTATATATATATATATATATTCTTCTCGGGTTCGTCAAAAGAAGGCGCTATCATCGTTTATCCCTATTACGCCCGTAAAGATGTCCAATTTCGTGTATATCGTGTTCTCAGTTCCATTTACCTTATACACCTTGTAACGTTTTAAAATAAAAAAATATCTTAGTATCTAAAGGCAAAGATACCTAATAAAGTAGGTATAAAAGTACTAGAAAATTGGGAAACTCCGCGACAAGAAATTTCAAGAGTGGTAACACGTTCTTCAATTTCGTTTCGACGCAACCGAAATGAAACAAGGGTACGGATACCCTACCTAATCTTTACGTACCATAAACTCTTTCTTTATAGCATCCTTTTAACCGAATAATGTCCTGAGACTCGAAAGTACTGTGGATAATCGCGTCTTTTTAGAATCGTTCGGTAGACTCGTTGATAAAAGTAGCGCGCCTTATATATATATATATATATATTCTTCTTTTTTTGTTTGTTTGGAATTAATAGTACATGTTTAGTTGTCATTCGGACGACAATATTTTTAATACAAAAGAATAGTAATTTTATTTTTGTTCTTCCTTCATGATCAATTATTTGCGATCAATTACAATTGTAACTACCAATTTATGGTTACAATAGTAATTTGGATCTTCATGAGTTATTCTTCATTATCTGCTATTCATTACTATTATAATTACAGTATTTATCATCGTGATATATTTTATATTGGAAATGATAATTTTGATCATTATGTTATACTTCTTCCTCCGTTAATAATTCTATTATCTACCATCGATTACCATTGTAATTACACTATTTACGCTTTCATCAGTTCGGTCTTATTCGGGTCATATGTACATAATACATTTTAATCCGTTCATGCAAATGGAATACAAAATTTTCCTATAGGACGGACAGAAGTTGTACATAATGAAGATAACTACACCACTGATTAAAACAGTAAAATTTTACTATTTCGTACTTTACTTTAAATTGTTTCAAAATTTCTGACTTGACCCTATACTATTTCTTACACTAAAAATGGTAACTTTAATCATTATACTTCAATCTCAATTTTCTTCTCAATAAATAATTTAAATTCAACTATCATTATGATTTTATTCATGATGAGTATTTAAGACGTCGGTGTTTTCTATATGAAAAATGGTAATTCTGCTAATAACGATAATTCTATTTCTGCCATAACTTTTGAAACTACGCGTGTGTACATTTTTCGATCCTTTTTTTCCCAATGATCTCGTTTCCTATCGATCCTAAGGGATGTCCCGCGAGCTGGTTTAGAGATAATAGGTGGCTCAGAGTTCACGAGCGCTCCTCGTGTCTTACGGCACTCCACGACAGATTTCACGGGGGCCGTTCAGTCATGCAATTTCCTCGCCCCATAGTAAAACGCGAAATAAATGTCCAGATAGCTGGAGTCACTCAGCTATCGTTATTTTTAGAATTTTTATCGTTATTTTGACCTCACGTCTGAATTTTTCCCGCGGCCTTGGCCTTCGTCTGTTACGCGTGCATTTGGCAAAAGAATCACGCGACTCTGTTGACTCCTTTCACGCGAAACCGAGAGAAAACACGATGTTGACGATGTATATCGCGAGGAATTTTTATTTCCACGTACCTCGCCAACGTTTACCTGCTTCTCGTTAGTGTAAAAATAGAATTTCTTCTTGGGTATTTTAAAATGCGTATATCATATCGTATTCCCATCTGGCGATCTAAGATTTACCTTTTTAGACTTGCTAACTTCACTCGAGTCAGTAATCGAAACGATATTTTTTATTTTTCCTCCTTTTCTTATTCAGTGCATTGAAGGTAGATTTTATTATAGAATTTATTGGTTCATTTTATCGAAGTGCAGATTAATACTATTTTAATACTATTTGAATTTACTATTCTAATTGTATTAATCGCATTAAGTACTGCTAATTGTAAGTTACAGTAGAATTTAGTTGAAGTTAAGTACTATTAGTTTGAAATAATTGAGAAAATTTATTAATTTTTGGTAATTTTAATTAACTAATTAATATTTTATATTATAAGCGTAATAATGTATTGCAAAATTAAAATGGGAATGTTAATAATATCTTGTGATGCCTTACTTTCGGATATTATTTTCTATCAATATTTTTACGAGGTATTATTTTTCAGGATTTTGCAATTAATTATACTAGGTAATGTTTGGTAATTGTAATTATTTTTGACAAAGAAAATTGAAGAAATTATCAAAATTCATCATTTTCAAATTCTTTGGTAATTTGCTGAAGTCTGAGAATTTTTCTTCCAAATTATATTTTGAATTTATTTTTTTTACTCATTGCTTCTAGGATAGAATTAATTATAAATCGTGGTGTGAGTTGTTGCATTTTATTACGAGTGGAGATTAATGGAATGATAGGTAGGAATGCTTGTCTCGAATTTTTATGTGATTTGAATTTATTGGCAATGGAAAATAAATATTTGATTCATTTGTATTTGAGCAAAATAAGTTATGAAAAAGAGGTTTCTGCATTTCAACTTTTATTGTCAGTAAGAATCTAATATAGTGAATTTTAATCCGTAATACAGCTACAAAACTTTATAACGGAATTAAAAGGTAGAAATTATTATGTTATTTTTGTTAACCTGTTTTTTTAGAAAATAAATGTGATTTTATGAAACATGTAAAATGATGTTTAAAATATTTCTTTGATAAACAAATATTTTTGCATGAACAATTTGTCTCCAAAATTTGTAAAATGGTACATTTGTTTATTCACTTCTGTATGTATTTATTTATATTAATGCTGATTTATTTTTACATTCGTACTGCATTTATATTTATTTATACTTGTGATCTTTATTTTGTTTCTTTAATTATCTCCATTTATTTATTTATTTATTTATTATTTATATATTTTTATTTGCACAAATATTTATAGATAGTATATTATTATTTAAATGAATGCTGCTGTTTTGATCATCAACTCGATAAAAGCAGAAGTAGCAACTAATAATTCCCAGCGTTTAATACTTTTAATCAGACGTTTAATAAAATATATGTCCGTATTACTTTGCTACTCGATTCGCTTTCCTGATATGTCTAGGAATGAGATCCCTTAATTATTTTCAGTAGTACGTATTTATTAGGGCTTCATGGCAGCGTGTAATTATATTATCGTTAACATGACGAAATAAGTAACCTAAGGTTGAATGATGTGAGCTAGTTGCACCTTTCACATTAACTGTTTGTATTTTAACAGATTGTTTTCTTAGCATTCTATAGTAGTAAAACCTTATACAACTTATAAATAGCAAAGTATTTCTAAAGATTAATGTGTTCTAATTTCAGAAAATATTTTAGAAAGTCACTGTACAAATAGTAAATACTGTACTTCTACAAATGTATTTGTGTTATCCTTTACAAAGACTATGCAAGAATTTTTCCTTTTATTTTCTTTATCCTAAATTATTTTCGTGCAAAAATATTTAAAGTACAGATATTTAATAAAAATTCCTGAGTTTTTGACAGAATTAAAAATTATAAAAGTATAAAATTTGTATGTATCCACACAAAGTTGTATGAATTCACGAGGAAATATGTTATACATTAAAAATTAATTAGGATAAATTAGAGTAGTAATAAAATAAACTAATATGACATAAGGATTAAACTAACTAACAAAATAACACAATAATTCAGTGATTAACTCACAAGATATATACATATTTTAAATGTTGGATAAAATACATTTTAACTAATTAATTAATTTTAATTTCAATTAAATAAATTTTGGTAGAGTTATGTACATGTTTTATCATTTTTAAGACGATATAACATTTATTTATGATTTATACATTAATATTTGTATATTACAAGAATTTAGAGTAATTATAATATACATGATTAAATAAAATATATGCGACATAATATTTTTTAAAATTATTTCATCGCCCTCCTCTTGATCAGGTATAACAATGGCACTATTCTGTAGGAACAATCAAAGAGACATAGGTCAATGCTGCGATATGTAAATGTGATATGTAACAAGGGTGTTTTATGATTGTACCATACATTATAAGAACTTTTCACTCAATGATACATAGATGTTCATTTGTAGATATTACATTATACATGTAATGATACTACAATGACATTACATTATATACATACAAATACTACATTATATTATATATATATATGGATATTATATTGATACTATATATAGGATATGGATATATACAGATATTATATTATATACATATCTACATCAGAAGTTTAACAAGAGCTATTTCGAGCCTTTCTTGGTATCATTTAGGTATTATAATTATCAATGGGTTCTAGAAATTTAAAAAACCACTAGAATCAAACATTAACCAATAAGGTCATCTTCATTGCGTCCTGCCTTAATAGGAATCTTCGAGCCATAGAATCCTCCGCTTTTTATTCCAGTAATGGCCAATCAAAAGCAATCTGCAGATACGATTCGACTTCAATCGTCTAAGAAATTGCTTAAATTGTCCTAAAATTATTTTAGGTATATATCCTTCGTAAATTATTTTACATGCATTATAATTTTCTTTGAGGAAGACACAAAATTATATTTCGAGATATAGCATAAAATATGAAATAAAATATAATTTTATACGTGTTAGGTGTCCCAAAATACACGAAAGAAGTAATTTTGATAGAAAACAGATTTTTAATTACAAATTATAAATATTGCTTAACAATGTAGATGCGTTTTTCTTTCATACAGTGCTCCACTTTTAATATCCCTGAAGTGTCAGCTGTCACGCTGTCATTTCCTCTTCGTTGGCAACACTTTATCGCACAAATTGCGTAAAATTCAAATCTTGTGTGAATGTATTTATTTATCATTCGACTATCCACAATTATACACACACTTATAAAACTAGAAATCAAAGAATTTAGGTATACGAGCAAAAAACAATTAAATAAAAGATACATGCGGGATTTGAAAGTAGGTTTATGGTGATCGGTTTCGTACTTTTCCAGGTACTATGTGGTCACGTAATATGGATTTAGATGACCATGACTCATTTCAAATCGATGTCCTCTGCCCTCAAAACGACGTATTTTCTTTAAGAACAACACAGTTGTTATTCATCTACTGATCTGGTTTTGAGTTATTATTGCCTCCTTAAGGCCAGTTGACAGCAAAACAAAAGCGAACCGAGACAAAGACAGAATCGCCGAATCCTGTTACGAGTTTATTATGATACAACCATCACGTTTAGCGAGTGACTAAATCAGTGGTGAAGAAGAGTCTGAGTGACAAAATAAATATTTGTTTGAAGTAATTAACAAAATTTATATGTTTTGGATTTTTTGGTAATTTTCTGAAATTTTAGTATAATCGTATGATTATTATATTATTATGTGTCTCATGAAAATATAATAATAAATTGTGAAATTGAAACGAGAATAGTAACAAAAACGTGTTATGTCTTATTTTGGAAAATTATTTTGTAATATTATTCGTGTGAAATATTATTTCTTAAAATTTCTCGATAAAGTATTATATAAAATAATGCCTGACCAATTATTTTTACTTAAAAGGAGAGGTGGCAAAATAAATATTTATTTGAAGAAATTAACGAAATTTATAATTTTTGGATTTTTTGATAATTTAATGAAGTCTGGGTATTTTTATTGGAATCTGTATTCTAAACAATTCTATTTTTTAAATTTATTCTTTTGAAAATAGAGTTAATTATTATAGCAGGTGGAACTAATTGTTTGATTTTGTCGAATGTGTTTATATTTCATCGAATAATATAATGGAACGTTAACAAAAACGTGTTATGTTTCAGCCTTGAATTTTATCTTGTAGCGTTATATCCATGAGATACTACTTTCTAAAATTTTTCAACAAAGTATACGAGTTTAGCATTTGTTTAGCAATTGCAATTATTTTTGTTACGATAGAAATATATCGATTTGAAGAAATCGTTCAAGCCTATAATTTTTGTATTCTTTGGCAATTTAATGAAATTCTGATATAATTATATGCTTAGTACTTATGTTATGTATGAAAGCATAATGATATATTGTGAAAGTAAAATAGGAATGCTAATAAGAACGAGTACTATCTTAATCCTGAACGTTGTTTTGTAACATATTTTCCGCGAAGGTTCAAAGAGCTACTATCCAATGAAGTATACGAAGTAAAATCTTGACAATTATAATTACTTTCGCTGAAATAGATACGTGTCAAAATAGATATTTATTTGGAAAAATTGACAGAACCTTTCATTTCTGGATTCTTTAATAATTTCGTGAAACTGTAGTCATAAATATGCCAGTAGTTCTCAATCACTGTTGCGCAAACCTGTTACAAGTGTTTCAAGTTCAGCTATTACATTAAGATTGATTCGAAGAAGTTTCAGGAAAGAATTACTTTGTTATAGTTCTTGCAAAAATAATATCCTTAAAATTATCACTTCTTTTTACTATCATCAATTTATAAAGTAATTATAATTTTTACGAAGAAATATATCCATACTTATTTTTGATATTAGGTTTATGGTCTTAGGAATATTAGTATTCCCTAAATATTTTACAATTATTTAAATAGAATTTTTAGGCTATTACTCTTCCTCTTAACGACGATATTTTATTAAATTATATAGTTTACAATATTTTAGAATTACAATGATGAATATCACATTTCATTAATTTGGCAGTAAAAGATATTAAAATTCGAAATTTAAAACATTCCATAAACAATCATAATTGATTAAATAAAAATATAATATAATAGTAAATATATCGTTAAATACAGCATTTTTATATTACATTTTTATTAAATACTACATTATATACTTGTACAAATATATCGATTAAATACTATATTTTTGTCGACTGAAACTATCAAAATTTTTACAAAATTGTTATTAAATTTTTAAATTAAATAAAGCTTCTATCAATTAAATTGTAATGTCACAGGAATATAATGAAATAGCAATGATTTCTAACAGAAAAATAATTTTTAATGGGAAAGAGAAAGGAAATGGTAGTTTGCTAGAGTACTCTAATTCATTCCTGCAATTAGATACCATAGCTTTCAGCATTTCCAGGTCGTGGAACTCTAGCGTTCATGAGTCGTCCCGAAAATACTGACAAGTCGATCGATCGAATAGTGCACGAACTTTTATCCTGTTCGTGCACACGTGTAGCATATGTAACGATCCAGATGAACACACGTTTATCGTATAATTGGTTTTCTAACCACTCACTTAAATAATCGTATACAGTCTCGTTACGTGCTCCTTTTCCTTTCTCGATCTTTCAATTCCTCGTTTAATCAATTTCGAAAGAAATTTTGAAAGACTTAACATAAACTTAACTCCTTATACTATTATGATAGCTATTATGAGAAGATTTAATTATGAGAAACTGTGTATTTTAAAATTATTTAATTTTAATTAGCCGCTGTATACCTGTCTTATTCGAAGTGAAATTATAAAAGTTTTCAGGATTTATATAAATTTTATGCATGTTGAAATACGTTAAATATAATTATAGTCTAATGCGAGTGTGGTTTATTTTTATGGGGCTTTGGCATGAAAATCTCACGATGAGTTAGACCGGTGTTATAGTGTGAAGGGTTAATACGAAATTTTTGCTATTTTACTGTGTTATATTGTTTGGAAATGGTATAATACAGCAGATATAGTAATTAATATTAAGATTAGTCTCATTTTCATTGAGTACAGATGTTAGGATAAATTTCTTCTCTAATATTTAATTTTAGTAATTTTAATACTTGATAATTATAATATTCGACAATTGTGATATTTGGTAATTGTAGAAATTGGTAATTATAATATTTGGTAATATCTAATTTTAGCAATTTTAATATTTGATAACTCTAATACTCGATAATTGTGATATTTGGTAATTGTAATAATTGGTAATTGTAGTAATTGATAATTGTAATAATTGGTAATTATAATATTTGGTAATATCTAATTTTAGTAATTTTAATATTTGATAATTATAATGTACGATAATTGTAATATTTGGTAATTACTATACTTGGTAATTATGACTTTTGGTAATAATTATACTTGGTAACTATAATATTTGGTAATCGTAATACCTGATAATATTTAATTTTAATAAGTGTAATATTTCATAATATGTAATTTTACTAATTGTAATATTTGTTAATTTCAGTTTCATAATATTTCAATAATATGTGAAACAATGATTTTTGTTAGTATCATTGAATTAAAACTAAATGCAAACGCACGAAAAAGTAAGTCACTCAATTAGAACGATTTCAAATTGAACAACCTCCTCTGAGTTACCGAGTCAGTTACAAGATATAAAGAAGATTCAACAAGAAGCGTACGATGTCTAACTACGTGTCTGTCATTACTTACAGTGCACAGAAAAAGGTTTCTTATGGGAAGTTATGTCAAGCTACAAGGCCTAGATATATCACGACAATTTAAAAAGAAAAACAGTCATCAGTAAATCCTAGTCAGCTTACGACAGCGATACCACAACATAGTATTCGTGTGAAAAAGAATGTTTTGCACATAGGTCGAGTATGAAAGAACATTCTCTATTACGATATCCCCTAACATGGTCTGCATGATATAACAGAACACGATAATACTGAAAGCATTAACGTAACATAGTAAGCAAAGCATAGATATTTATAAGTTCACAATAAATATTGAATAAAAAATTATTATCTAACTATAGTGTTTATTAGTTTGCATATCAATATCGAATTAAAAATAATTATCTGATAAATTGTTAAGTAACAAATATTTATTTGTAAAAAGTGTTGGTTAGTTTCTAATAAATATTGATTAAAAAATTGTTATTTATTAAAAAGATTTATTGTTTTATAATAAATATTGAATAAAAATTATTTATCTGTTTAAAGAGTTTATTAGTTTGCAATAAATATCGACTTGAAAGAAATTAATTAATAAAAGACTTTCTTAATTTATAATATGTATTGTATAAAGAATATTTATTTACTACAAGAGTTTGTTAAAAAATACAATTGCATTTTATAATACACAATTATTACATAATACATGTATATAATTATTACATACATAATTACACATACACATATACATAATTAAATAAATTAATAAACGATGTTAAGCTATATATTTCATAACAGTAATAAAATATAGTTTCTCATTATATGTACACTATTGACCAATTATTTGGTATTAGTACATATTTCAAAAAATTAAAAAATTAGAAAAAAAGGAATTTGGCTAAGAAGTTTGTTACCTCAGAAATCTTTTTAATTAAAATTTTATGGAAATTATATAAATCGCTATTAATATCTGTAACTTTAATTTTAAATTGTTAAGAATTGACAGAAAATTTGTTGTAAATCTAATTCGGAAATTATTAACTAATAAATAATTAGGAAATTGATTCCAAATTTTTGTTTGCTCGTGTACGATACTTTATTTTTCATTTTTGATGTTTACTATCTGTAACTGTACGTAAAATTCCTTTTCATAGCGTTATTTCTTTCGTAGCACCGCTATTTTCGTATCACCTCGATATATTGTACCTGCCTGGTGTCTAGACACACACGTTTCACAGACACCATCAATAATTTCAGAAACTTGTTCTTTTATTCGAACGATATTTGCACACGCTTGCAAGAGAAATGGAGAAATAAAACTACATACAGTCACTGGTCCTTTCATCCCACTTCTGCGAAATAAAAATCATTAACCATTTGCAATAGCATGTCACATAGAGTTTAAATTTTTGTCATAAAATTTTATCACTGTTTAAAAGTTTCATTGAGAAAAAGTTCATCACTGAAAAATTTATTGCTGCATAAAAATTTTATTTTATCTGCTTGTTACTCTTTGTAAATTTTATTTTATCCTGTTATTACTGTGTATAAATTTTATTTTATCTGCTTGTTACTCTTTGTAAATTTTGTTTTATTCACTTATCATGGTATGAAAATTTTATTTTATTTATATTTATCGAATTATGTTATTCTGTTGTACCATGCTTGCGATGTGCGTCAATTTAAGTATTTATGGGAGTCGTTATTTCTTAGGTTCCAAATGAAAGTGATAAGATTGCTTTCATTTATTATTAGCAGTTACAATTTTTTCATTTTCGTATATCAGACGAAATTTAATACAGTACAATAACGTTGCTTATGTCATTATAAAAATTGGGAAAAGATCAATGTTGAAACGTTGAAACCTCAAATCCCATAAAAGCCAAAAAAGTTTTAAGCTTCAAAAGTCCAAAATTTTACACGTTTCTTGGGTTTAGAAATTTTCGAAATATTCGAATTCCAGCGAAAGAATAGGAAAAGAATATATAAGATTATTAGACAAAGAATTTTCAATAAAGTAAATATTCTGGAAATATAAAAGAAATTTCTAATATTAATACTTTTGAATACAAATTTGAATTAAATAGTTTTCTATTTACTTGTATTCTTATTCACATTTCGTTTTACTATGGTTAATAAAAATTAACGTAAAAATTTTACCAAGACTTCAATTCATAAATCAAAATATTCCTCTTTCAAAACAAAATCAATACCTATTGTTAGATTTCGAAAATTTCGAGTTCGAAATTTATTTTTCAAAATTAAGAAATTAATTTTCATTCTTAATAAAAATACTCTGCTATTCTAACAACCTAATAGAGGTAATACATCATGATCAAACCTGATGAACATAGCTCTTTGTCATAAGTCACTGGTTGACCTTGGTAGTCATTACATCAGTCCTTGCTCATTAACTCGATTATGCTTGAGCCATTTTGACCTAACCAAGAATAGAGGAATATAAGATTTTTTATTTGAAAAGTTGATTCATAGTGATAATTTGAACATTTTTTGCACGTTCTGCGTTCACCCTAACCTCGTGATTGATTCACCCTAATCTCTTGAGGACTTCCTGTTCGTGATTCATACGCATAAAGCTGCTTAATTAAAAAGAATGACCATGAATGTATTATTGAACGGATTGTACTGAAAGAAACTTGACTCGGCTTGAACGAAGAGACGAGAGGTGAGAAGGAGAATAAATGACAAGAGATAAAGGTAAAAGCGACTAGGTAAAAGAGACAAAAATGACTAACAAGGAACGTGCAAGTGCTTTAGGTCACCGATTTAATTGAAAATTTGCAGGTTTGTAGATATCATCCTGCAGTTTAAGAAAATATATCATTATAGTGGCAACTACTCAATAGTTTTTGAGATATTTACAATTAAAGTTTTATTACCACCTTAATTACAGACTTATTTCTATTACTTTACAAGTGGAGTCATGACCTAACGGCGATAGGTGAAAATTCCTATGCTGAAAGGACCGGGGTTCGATTCCCATCCAATAGTTCTGTTAGTTTTCCAATACACTTCGTACTCATTTTTCACCTATGAAAACATTGTAAATAAAACTTCTTAACAAAAAAATTTATTTTTTACGCTTTCTTATGCAAGTATATATTTACTACAAAATAATAAGAATAATATGCAAGAAAAACACTTTTCTATAGCAATCTTATTTACTACAGAAAATACAAAACCTATTGCTCATGTAAGTATTAATTATTAAATTAAACATTGCATAAGAATGTTGCCTATAATTCCAACTTTGCTGTGCAGCTATTAATGTTCATGAATTAATTACAAAAACTTGGAAATTCAATAATTTTCCATTACCGAATAAATAAAAATTTTATCGCCTGCGATCAGCGCCATCTATGGTTTGGGCTCAAAAATGAAGAAAGTGATAGGAATATAGAATAGGCAAGGAGGTCGCCGATGAGCTGGTCACGTGACAGGCAAGTGCAGAGAGGGGATAGGAAAGGATAAAATGATTCCGCCAGTGAAAAATTATTAATTACTCAATTTCTGTAATCAATATATGTACTTTTATAATTTCATTGCAAAGCTGGAACTTCAAGCTACATTCTTATTTAATTTTCGTAAAGAATTTAACTCTAAATTGTCAGTTATTAATTTTTGTTTTATGGCGTCTATGATTTCGTAACGGCGACCATCACGATCTTCCGTGAAAATATTTAATATTAATCGAAACTAGAAGCAAAATGTGATCAAAAGTTATATGGGAAGATTCGAAAGAAAATTGTTTTTATAATGTGTGCATAAAGTTTCATAAATTAATTGCGTAAAGGATGTTAATTAATGAAAAATCAATGGCGTCTTCGACAATCTTCGACGACAATTCAAACACTGCGCAGAACAATTATTAATAATTAATTAATTAGGGACAAATTTATATCGAAAAATATATGTGAAAGTTCTTGAAAAATCTGACTTTAAGATGCAATTATAAAAGTTCATAAATTAATCCCAGATATTGCGTAATTAGTGAATTTTCCACTGCCGATATGATTTATTAAAATATATTTGGAGCACATAACCAGAGTTAGTAAACTATCATCAGAGCCATCTATGATTTTAGACTCGAAGCTCGAGTTCCGTAACAAGATTATAGATGGCTCTGATGACAGTTTACTAACTCTGGTTATGTGCTCCAAATATATTTTAATAAATCATATCGGCAGTGGAAAATTCACTAATTACGCAATATCTGGGATTAATTTATGAACTTTTATAATTGCATCTTAAAGTCAGATTTTTCAAGAACTTTCACATATATTTTTCGATATAAATTTGTCCCTAATTAATTAATTATTAATAATTGTTCTGCGCAGTGTTTAAATTGTTGTCGAAGATTGTCGAAGACGCCATTGATTTTTCATTAATTAACATCCTTTACGCAATTAATTTATGAAACTTTATGCACACATTATAAAAACAATGTTCTTGCGAATCTTCCCATATAACTTTTGATCACATTTTGCTCCTAGTTTCGATTAGTATTAAATATTTTCACGGAAGATCGTGATGGTCGCCGTTGCGAAATCATAGACGCCATAAAACAAAAATTAATAACTGACAATTTAGAGTTAAATTCTTTACGAAAATTAAATAAGAATGTAGCTTGAAGTTCCAGCTTTGCAATGAAATTATAAAAGTTCATATATTGATTACAGAAATTGAGTAATTAATAATTTTTCACTGGCGGAACCATTCTATCCTTTCCTATCCCCTCTCTGCACTTGCCTGTCACGTGACCAGCTCATCGACGACCTCCTTGCCTATTCTATATTCCTATCACTTTCTTCATTTTTGAGCCCAAACCATAGATGGCGCTGATCGAAGTTACAGAATTGAAAACCACGTGACGCAAAGGGCGGGAGAAACAAAACAATAAAACGACATAAATATGTATAACACATATTTCAGCCTTCTTTTTACTCTCTGAATAGCCCGAAGAACGTAAAATCATAGATTAAGGCGAATGATTTTATTATTGGTAAAAAAAATAATAAAACTACGATGGTTATATGCTTAGATACTTTTTATTCATTTTGAAAGCTTTACATATACACGTTAATTGTTAACAACATAATAAACAATGACATATAGACATTAGAATCTGAGTAGATATCCGTATCACGGACCGTTGCGAGAAAAAGATGTTTCGTACCACATATCACGTAACAATTATCATTACAATGACCATACATATATGTGACAATATTTATAGATATATGCACACTACTGCAAATAATTCCATTCAAATACATGAGTTATCCTAATAATTCTAGATATTGGTTTGCCTTGCATCTTATCTCTCTTATCCTGCATCTCCTCGGCTTTCTCTCGTACTAATCCTCATACGGAGTTCTTTATTCCCTCTTCATTTTCCTTTATATCTTTATCATCTTCAACATCGTCTATTTTACAATTTTCTACTATCTTCGGTTTCTTCTTTGCATTCAACAATTTATTTTTTATCCTTTCCTTCATTGCCCTGAAAATATAAATATAACACAGTTAATAAAAAATTCTACTTTCTATTACATAGTTATAGTGTGAACAATATACTAGTTCTTTCTCCTTCTTTATGACTTCAAATTCTTCTTGACATTTTTATTTCGTCGTTACTTTCCCAATCCCTACCATGGTCTTCCTTCCTTTTTTTATTTGCAAGTCCAAGCAATTCAACAGTTGGTTGTAAGCTTAATTTTGGATCAGATAAATGATCACTAGCTGATTTGCCCTTATCGCTAAACATTTTATTTAATATCACAGTTTCTTCTTCATCCTCCTCTGCTTCTTCACCAAATGATAAAATATTGAAATCTCAGTAACAATATTTTTCATTACAAAGAACAATACTATCATGGCTAAATTCTGCAAACATATATGATTTTTACTTTATTGCTGCTGTTTTAGTTATTGAATTGTCCTTTGCTTCTTCACTTTCCTGTACTATTATCCTTGGTGTAATATCAGAAAATGGATTGTTCAATATCATAATTTTTATCAATCTTGGAGGATAAACTGGTCTAGCATTCTACAAAAAAGAGGTAATATTATATTTATATCAATTCTTGATGTATTTTCTTGTAAACATTAAATTTACCTCATCTACAAGTGCTTCTTCAAGTTCAAGCATGTTATATATGTAGTTTGTCCAGTACCCTTACAAAAGATTGTATGTTTATTATGCAATTCTAATGTGGAACCAAGAGTAAATAAGAATTGGAAACCATTGTCATCTTCTCCAGCATAGCCACCAGCAATTAAACCTCGTCCACAGGAACGTAATCTTGTACGAAAATCGTCCTAAAACACATATATCTAATAATTATTTTTGAAGAAAAAACGAATTCATTTTACTTTTAAATATGGTCTCACTTTAAATGGCTCTCCATATATTTTACAACCTTCTCCTGTATCTGTAGGATCACCACCTTGTGTATGAAATATATTGTTATCCCAATAACCTTCCATGCATAATTGTATGAAATTTCTACATGTCTTCGGAGTTTCTTTGACCCATAATTCTGACTCAATATCACCAACATTTGTTTTCATTACAACCTAGTTATAACACATATATGTTAGTTTTATTCATGTACAATGTTTTTAAAATCAAATTTATTGAAATTTATTATTTAATATTGCAATTCAAATTAGAAATTATTTAATATATTAATATAGAAATTTAGAAAGTAAATATTGTATATCGGTTAAATTTTTAAAAACAGTTATACAATCTATTGAAACACTATTAACTAATACTTACTACTTTACCCTTAGTGACTCGCTCTTACATATAAATATTACTCATGTTTGTAGGTTTCCTATAATAAAAAAAATCCATCGTCAATATTTCATATTAAATTTTTAGTCATTTATAAATCAGTCAACCAAATGGTACTTTTCTCAAATAATCATCAACAGATAAGACATACCTTTACGTCATTTTAACATTAGCTTCAGTGGCCCAATCAATTCCATGTGCCACAGCCCCATTATTCTTGCTGCTTTTACTTTTTCTAAGTTCCTATGGATGTTTCTACACATTTGTGCCTTAATCCAACAATTACACTCTATACTCAATTTAACCTTAACTTTTATGACTAGTACCAAGCGTCCATTCTCTATTTCTTCAATGATGCTTTCATTTGCACGTCCATGCCACACATCCTCCTCTATGATATTATATGCTGCCCCTTTCCTGTTTCTTGATTCGACATAATATGCCGTCCCCTTTTCACTGCTCTCATCACAACCACTCTCTTTTATGTATCCACCTTCGATCCATAATTCTGAAACATAACACATTAGCAATGATCATTGACTTTGACCACTGATATTAATATTTATTTAGATAAAAAATACAAGATACCTCTCAATCTCAGCGTATCCTCTATATTTAGTTGTCATAGGAGGCCATCACCTAAATTTATTTCATTCTTTTGGTCTGCCTAAGCCATCTCCATTTTCTGAAACTTCAATTGACCATCAAAGATTTCGAACATGTATGTTATGTTGTTAGCTGACCAAGAATACAATACTTATATCATAACATATTTGTATTGCTGCATCAATTCTTTTCGCCATGAAATATAATTCCTGGCATCCAATGACTCTTCGCTGGTGATATACCATGAGTCCAATAATTTTCTACTGTTGCACACGTCTGTTTATTTCAACAGAATATTGTCTTGAATGCACTCTAAGATGTTATAACAAAAAAACCTAATCAAAAAGCCTAATTTCGAAGAGAGAAGAGAAAAAAGTCAATTGCGCAGCACAATTTCACGGCCACTGACACATTCGGCACTATTTCTCGAAAACGTAGGCTCGAAGCCGAAAAAAAATATCCAATCCCTTTAGAGAAAATTCCAATCTACGCTGATATATAGAACAAACCTAATCAAAAAGCCTAATTTCGAAGATAGAAGAGAAAAAAGTCAATTGCGCAGCACAATTTCACGGCCACTGACACATTCGGCACTATTTCTCGAAAACGCAGGCTCGAAGCCGAAAAAAAATATCCAATCCCTTTAGAGAAAATTCCAATCTACGCTGATATATAGAACAAACCTAATCGGAAAGCCTAATTTCGAAGAGAGAAGAGAAAAAAGTCAATTGCGCAGCACAATTTCACGGCCACTGACACATTCGGCACTATTTCTCGAAAACGCAGGCTCGAAGCCGAAAAAAAATATCCAATCCCTTTAGAGAAAATTCCAATCTACGCTGATATATAGAACAAACCTAATCGGAAAGCCTAATTTCGAAGAGAGAAGAGAAGAAAGTCAATTGCGCAGCACAATTTCACGGCCACTGACACATTCGGCACTATTTCTCGAAAACGCAGGCTCGAAGCCGAAAAAAAATATCCAATCCCTTTAGAGAAAATTCCAATCTACGCTGATATATAGAACAAACCTAATCAAAAAGCCTAATTTCGAAGATAGAAGAGAAAAAAGTCAATTGCGCAGCACAATTTCACGGCCACTGACACATTCGGCACTATTTCTCGAAAACGCAGGCTCGAAGCCGAAAAAAAATATCCAATCCCTTTAGAGAAAATTCCAATCTACGCTGATATATAGAACAAACCTAATCGGAAAGCCTAATTTCGAAGAGAGAAGAGAAAAAAGTCAATTGCGCAGCACAATTTCACGGCCACTGACACATTCGGCACTATTTCTCGAAAACGCAGGCTCGAAGCCGAAAAAAAATATCCAATCCCTTTAGAGAAAATTCCAATCTACGCTGATATATAGAACAAACCTAATCGGAAAGCCTAATTTCGAAGAGAGAAGAGAAGAAAGTCAATTGCGCAGCACAATTTCACGGCCACTGACACATTCGGCACTATTTCTCGAAAACGCAGGCTCGAAGCCGAAAAAAAATATCCAATCCCTTTAGAGAAAATTCCAATCTACGCTGATATATAGAACAAACCTAATCGGAAAGCCTAATTTCGAAGAGAGAAGAGAAAAAAGTCAATTGCGCAGCACAATTTCACGGCCACTGACACATTCGGCACTATTTCTCGAAAACGCAGGCTCGAAGCCGAAAAAAAATATCCAATCCCTTTAGAGAAAATTCCAATCTTCGCTGATATATAGAACAAACCTAATCAAAAAGCCTAATTTCGAAGATAGAAGAGAAAAAAGTCTATTACGCATCCACGATTTCACAGCCACTGACACATTCGGCATTATTTCTGGAAAACATACTTTCGAGACCGAAAAAAAGTATCTAATCCCGTTAAGGAAGAATTCCCTCTACGCGGATATATAGAACAGACCTATTAAAGAAGCCTAATTTCGAAGATAGAAAAGAAAATAGTCTATTGCGCAGCACGATTTCACAGCCACAGACACTTTCGGCACTATTTTTTGAAAACGCACGCTCGAAACCGGAAAAAAATATCTAATCCCTTTAAGGAAGAATTCACTGTACGCTGTTATACCGAAAAAGTCTAACCGAAAAATCTATTTTCAGAAATATAGGCAAGAAGAGTAAACTGTGTAGAAGATTTCACAGACACTTGCTTTTCCGTCACTTTGTTTCATATATGCACCTTTAATCGTAAACTAATTGCCCTACTGGTTGGAGAACAATCTATTGTATGCAGAAGTAATGAAATATCTTTACCCACAATCGAAGTTTAGAATGTATACGCAATAATACGTAGCTACTTCGTAATTGAACGTCAAGATTGAAGAAAAAATTGGAAAAACTGTTACCGAGCTGCCTATTCAGAGTAAAAATATTCAAATATTTTACTGGACAAACGAGATCTAGAATCTACTACAGTCGACGATTGAGGACTATTTGATAGTATTACAAGATCCGCACTCACACTACTTCATTTCCCACACTTTTTTCACATACAGTATATTACCACCAAAAAATGTTCACAGTTAGTAATCTTGAACTTCGTAAAGTAATTAAAAGTCAATCAGCAATATCACTACTTCACGAAACGTTTTGAGATTTAATGTTTCACTTTGTCACGTTGGAATATTCCACCATTTGTTACTCGTATGCCCGCTTGCCGCCAACTGGAAGTTTGCTGCAACCGGATACGGTAGGTATTTCTGTAGCGGGAAAATGTTGCATCTTTGAAATGCTATGGGATAAAGCATCGATCTAAAATATCAAACGATGTCTCTGATATTCATTAATATCAATAAAGTAATTACAAATATATTTCTGTTGCAAAAAATACCAAATTTCTATAATAAATTCATGAGCTGGAATTATTAATTATTCCATTATACCAATAGAAGGACAAACCATTAGTAACTTCGGCAATGGTTCAAACACTCCATGCAATAATCACCAATAATGATTTAAATAAAAAGGAATTCATATCCAGAATTACATTAGAAAGCTCGCTAAAGCTGTGCCTTTACGATAGAATTATAAAAGTTAATGAATTGTAAACGTTACATGAAGTCACAGATGAAGGCGAGTGATGACTACGATGGTTATATGCTTAGGTACATTTTATTCAGTTTGAAAGTTTCACATATACACGTTAATTATTAACGACATAATTCTTCGGTTCTTTTCTTATATCTCTCAATTTATTTTTTATCCTTTCCTTCATTGCTCTGTAAATATAAATATAAGACAGTCAATAAAAAGTCCTACTTTCTCTAACATAGTTACAATGTGAACAATAAACTAACTCCTTCTCTTTCTTAATAATCTAATTTTTCTTCTGTTTCTAGTTCGTCGTCACTTTCCCAATCCCTACTATGGTCTTCCTTCCTTTTTTTATTTGCATGTCTAAACGATTCAACATCTGGTTGTGAGCTTAATTTTGGATCAGTTAAATGATCATGAGCTGATTTGCCCTTACCACTAAACCTTTTTATTTAATATCACAGATTCTTCTTCATCTTCATCTACTTCTTCACCAAATGATAGAAGATTGTAATCTCTGTAACAAAATTTTTCATTGCAAAGAACAATACTATCAGGGCTAAATTCTGCAAACATATATGATTTTTACTTTACTACTGCTGTTTTAGTTTTTGAACTGTCCTTTACTTCCTCACATTCTTGTACTATTATTCTTGGTATAATATCAGAAAATGGATTGTTCAATGTTATAGATTTTATCAATCTTGGAGGATAAAATGGTCTAGCATTCTACAAAAAAGAGGTAATATTATATTTATATCAATTCTTGATATATTTTCTTGTAAACATTAAATTTACCTCATCTACAAGTGCTTCTTCAAGTTCAAGCATGTTATATATAGTTTGTCCAGTACCCTTACAAAAGATTGTATGTTTATTATGCAATTCTAATGTGGAACCAAGAGTAAATAAGAATTGGAAACCATTGTCATCTTTTCCAGCATAGCCACCAGCAATTAAACCTCGTCCGCAGGAACGTAATCTTGTACGAAAATCGTCCTAAAACACATATATCTAATAATTATTTTTGAAAAAAAAAACGAATTCATTTTACTTTTAAATATGGTCTCACTTTAAATGGCTCTCCATATATTTTACAACCTTCTCCTGTATCTGTGGGATCACCACCTTGTGTTATTAATCCTTTTATAATTCTTTGAAATATAGCGTCATCCTAATAACCTTCCATACATAATTGTAAATCTCCTATAAGAAAAACAATCCTTCATCAATAATATTTTATATTAAATCTTTAGTCATTTATAAATCAGTCATACAAATGGATCTTTTCACGAATAATCATCAACAGGTAAGACGTACCTTCTTCCTTCTTTTATAGTTCCATTTTATAGCTTTACAGTTTTAGTTACAGCTCCATTAGTTTTGCTGCTTTTACAGTTTCCAAGTTCCTATGGATGTTTATACACATTTGTGCCTTAATCCAACAATTACACTCTATACTCAATTTAACCTTAACTTTTATAACTAATACCAAGTGTCCATTCTCTATTTCTTCAATGATCCTTTTATTTGCACGTCCATGCCACACATCCTTCTCTATGATATATATGCTGCCCCTTTCCTGTTTCTTGATTCGACATAATATGCCGTCCCCTTTTCACTGCTTTCATTCCAACCACTCTCTTTCTGTATCTACCTTAGATCCATAATTCTGAAACATAACACATTAGCAATGATCGTTGACTTTGACCACTGATATTAATATTTATTTAGATAAAAAATACAAGATACCTCTCAATCTCAGCGTATCCTCTATATTTAGTTGTCATAGGAGGCCATCAACTAAATTTATTTCATTCCCTTTGGTCTGACTGAGCCATCTCCATTTTCTGAATCTTCAATTGACCATCAAAGATTTCAAACTTGTATGTTATGTTGCTAGCTGACCTAGAATACAATACTTATATCATAACATATTTGTATTGCTGCATCAATTTCTTCTCGCTATAAAATATAATTCTTGGCATTCAATGGCTCTACGCTGGTGATATTTCATGAGTCCAATATTTTTCTGCTGTTGCACATGTCTGTTTATTTCAACAGTATATTGTCTTATCCCAACCAAGCTCTGCTATCACTAATAAAGGGTGCAAAAACAATGGCTCATAACTTACACAGTTTAATTACATATGAAGGTTATTTTAATACAATGACTTACATTCTTTTGCATGATGCAGTCACTCCTCCATGGACACAAGAATGCTTTCCGTGTTCTTTTACAATCTTTTTCTCCTTTCCCATACACTCTCCTTCTCGCTTACAGAAATATTAAAAAATTACTGAATTTCTGTGATTAATTTATGAATTTTTATAATTGCGTTTAGAAGACGTACCCTTGCACACTTGTTATGTGCCAAGTGAAGAAGCAAATGCTGATTGTATCCACCTTCGATCCATAATTCTGAAACATAACACATTAGCAATGATCGTTGACTTTGACCACTGATATTAATATTTATTTAGATAAAAAATACAAGATACCTCTCAATCTCAGCGTATCCTCTATATTTAGTTGTCATAGGAGGCCATCAACTAAATTTATTTCATTCCCTTTGGTCTGACTGAGCCATCTCCATTTTCTGAATCTTCAATTGACCATCAAAGATTTCAAACTTGTATGTTATGTTGCTAGCTGACCTAGAATACAATACTTATATCATAACATATTTGTATTGCTGCATCAATTTCTTCTCGCTATAAAATATAATTCTTGGCATTCAATGGCTCTACGCTGGTGATATTTCATGAGTCCAATATTTTTCTGCTGTTGCACATGTCTGTTTATTTCAACAGTATATTGTCTTATCCCAACCAAGCTCTGCTATCACTAATAAAGGGTGCAAAAACAATGGCTCATAACTTACACAGTTTAATTACATATGAAGGTTATTTTAATACAATGACTTACATTCTTTTGCATGATGCAGTCACTCCTCCATGGACACAAGAATGCTTTCCGTGTTCTTTTACAATCTTTTTCTCCTTTCCCATACACTCTCCTTCTCGCTTACAGAAATATTAAAAAATTACTGAATTTCTGTGATTAATTTATGAATTTTTATAATTGCGTTTAGAAGACGTACCCTTGCACACTTGTTATGTGCCAAGTGAAGAAGCAAATGCTGATTGTCTAATTAAAACCATTGTTTGGGCTGAATTTATTAAACATTGTAGAAAACTTTATGGGGTTCTTAAATAGAAAAAAACAAAAAACGGTAGAAAATGTGTATTAGTTATTTATGTCGTTTTATTGTTTTCTTCATCCCGCCCCCACGTAATGTGGCTTTTATGTTCTCTTCTGGCACCATCTGTGCTCATTTTAACGAACCTGAGGTTCGAGTCTAAACTCATAAATGGCGCTGATTTCAATTTAATAAATTACTAACTCTGGTTATGTGCTCCAAATATATTTTAGTAAGTCAAATCGGCAGTGGAAGATTCACTAATTACTCAATATCTGTAATTAATTTATGTACTTTTATAATTACATCGTAAAGGCAGATCCTTTAAGAACTTTCACACATATTATTCGATATAAATTTGTTCCTAATTAAATAATTATTGATAATTATTCAGCGCCGTGTTTGAATTCTTGTCGAAGATTATCGAAGACGCCATTGGTTTTTCATTAATTACTATCCTTTATGCAATTAATTTATGAAACTTTATGCACTCATTATAAAAACAATGTTCTTGCGAATTTTCTCATTTAACTTCTGATTACATTTTAGTTCTAGTTTAGTTTAGTATTAAATATTTTCACGGTATATCGTGACGGTCGTCGTTACGAAATCACAGACGCCATAAAACAAAAATTAATAACTAACAATTTAGAGGTAAATTCTTTACGAGAATTAAATAAGCATGTAACCTGAAGTTCTAGCTTTGCAATGAAATTTTAAAAGTTCATAAATTAATTACGGAAATTGAGTAATTTATTAATTTTTCATTGTCGGAGTCCTGCTATCCTTTTCTATCCCCTCTCTGTCCTTATCTGTCACGTGACAAGCCCTTCGTCGACCTCCTTGCCTATTCTATATTCCTATCACTTTCTTGATTTTTGAGCCCAAATCATAGATGGCGCTGATCGCAGGCGGTAAAATTTTTATTCGAACTAGATACTTTTTCTGTTTATGTGCTAATAATACACTTTAATAAATCAATTCGGCAGCAGAAAATTAATAAATTTCCAAGTTTTTTAAATTAATTCATGAACATTTATAGCTGAACAGCGAAGTTGGAATTATGGGCAACATTCTTATGCAATGTTTAATTTAATAATTAATATTTATGTGAGCAATGGGTTTTGTATTTCCTATGTTTAATGATTATTTATATTTTCGTTTTCTTTCTGTAGTAGATAAGATTGCTATAGAAAAGTGTTTTTCTTGCATCATACACTTATTACTTTGGAATAAATATATACTGGCATAAGAAAGCGTAAAAAATAAATTTTTTATTATGAAATTTTATTTACAACTGTTTATTTACAATGTTTTTTTCATAGGTGAAAAATGAATACAAAATAAAAAATAAATTGAAAAAACTACCAAAATTATGGACGGGAAATCTAACCCCGGTCCTCCAGCACAGGAATTCTCCACTGTCGCCGTTAGTCCTCGATTTCACTTCAAAACTATTGGAAATAAATCTATAATTAAAGTCATAAAACTTTAATTGTAAATATCTCAAAAAGTATTGAGTAGTTACGACTATAATGATGTATATTCTTGAACTGCATGACGAAATCTCTAAACCTGTAAAGTTTCAACTAAATTGGTGACCCGAAGCACTTGCACTCTCCTTGTCAGTGGAAATTCAAAGACAATATTCTCAACATCGAAGCTTCAAATGAAAAAATTTTATTCTTTATTTTCGATTTGCTTTTTTCATATAGAATCATTCCCTCCTCGTTTGTACCACCGATGCTGATGTATCAATAGTCCATAATCTTAGCTATATCTAAGTGCTCATATTTTCGGTGAATATTAAAAGTCGATTTTCTCAAAAGCAAAGCTTCGAATCAAAAAATTTTATTCTTCCTTCCCGATTCGTTTCTGCATGTAAAATCACCCCCTTCCTAGCTGTACTGCTATTGTTGGGACACCCTGTATATTACATTCAGATATTCATTATTAACCCTATGCACTCGAGAGGTGACTTTCAATCACCGTTTGTCTTGATGTCATAACTTAAATAATGAATGATGATAATTATATTAAGAACATCGAAATAAAATTATTCTATTCGTTCGTTTCTCACGCAAATTCGCGATTTTCTTTTTTTAATTTTAGCATGAAGAGTATCAGTGAACTTATAAAAATCTAAGAAGAGCTTTTAATTGCATTTTCACAACGAAGAAATCTTCGAGTCCAAAGTATATTAACTCAATTAATATGATCCATATAATGCGCACGATATTCATACATCGATAACAGATTGCTACGCCTAATTTCAATTATCTTTCCACTTACGTAACAATATTTACCACACCTCGATAAACGACTGTTGAAAACGAGATACGTCTTAACGTATCGAATATACAAAAATTAATTTGTGAAGAGAAATAGATGTATTTTTAAGCTATGCACCGGGAAGGTTTCAGGAGTGCGTGAGGTTTTCGTTTCACGCGTTGGATAGGAGTTGGAGGACCGAGACGAGCTGCAGTCGCATGTCTTTTTTTTTCTTTTCCTCACTCTAGTTTTGACTCCTACGAGAACAGTAAGATATACCTTCTTTAAGAGGGAAATAAAGATAATTATAATATAAGGATAGGTATTTCTTTTACCCATAATCCCAATAACGACAATTGCAAAAGCACATGAGTCCAATAACAATAATCCTATCGTTCACCTACAACTCTCTTCCTCCCTCTTTATTCAATCCCTCATTTCCATGTGACACGATGTCTTGAGTTTTCCACGACTCTGCCCAATAACGTACTCGGATGGCTATAAAACTCGTTTTGTTGCCTCGCGCAAGATTTATCAGACTGGCCGACTGCTCCCATAAGCCAGACAATGGATAACGACCGTGCAAAATGAAGATTCGAACGTCCCGACTTAATTAACTTTCACTTTATGATCCACCAGTAAGGTAACGAAGGGTCTTCGCGCCTATTGCGTCAGTAAACCGGGGCCAGAACTAATGAGCCTTACGACGTGCCCGCACTCGCGATCACGATCGGCACTCGGCGTTCCACGTGGCTAACCCCTCGGCAGACGAGCACACGTCGCGTGAAACGCGTGAAAAATGTATCAGCCGTATTTGCTGGATCTTAGACCCCCACTCCGGTGCTTAATGATCGATCGACACCGAAATTAAATCGCGTGTTAACCGATTACGAAAGCACACCCATTACGTCGAATACCCCTGATTCGCCGATTCGATGATACCAACAAAGACCTGTATAGCTCGATTGCATCGCGACGATGGTAATCGTCCGTTGGTCGGCTAATGGGCCTTACGTAACTGGACGGATCGTCGATGTAAACACGTATCGTCTCTCGGATAGATGATCGTTGGGTCTCACGCGAGAGGAAGAGGAAGACCGGGACCGAGTAGATATGAAGGTGCTCCGCGAGTTTGCGAGTTGGTTAGATCGGTGCAAGGGTTAGAGAGATGATACCTAGTGGGTTCCACCTGATTCTGGGTTTCATGATTTTGATTATGCAGTTTTAGGATGTTTATAGACTCTGTGGCAGTCAGAAGTTTGAGATTGGACAGACATTGCGTGTTAGGTCTGCCGTCTCTGACATGGTTGTAGGATTGGTCACGCTACGAATGGGATTATATTGTGCTGTGTGTAGAAAGGAGTGTCGAGAATATAGGTTTATCCTACTATCATGTAGAACCGAGGGGATTCTAGGGTGTAGTATAATAGGTTTAGCTTCTTTAACATAATTGAGGTTCATAACCTAAAATTGTAGAAGGCTAAATGCATGTGAATCAACAAAAGGCTCTCTGTTTTGTTTTAATTTTGCAACAGTAATAATTTATTAAAAATTATTTAGCAAAGAGAGGTCTATAGATCAGTTCCCAATTATAGGTCACACGAATTTTCATCATGGATTGATTATGAGTGTCACATCTATGACGAAGATTGCTTTGCGTTATCTGATAAAAGGCGTAAACTGGATACATGGAATTTTAAATGAGACAGAATGACAAAACAATGTTGTAGACATATATAGGACCAATTTAAAATAATTAATAAGAAACAGAAGGATTATCTTGGAACTTCTATTACTATGACAGTATTATAAATTTCAGGAATATCTCCAGGAATCTCTCTGCTACCCTAAATGCAAGTTCCTCAGATCTGCAGGTTAGTTAATATCTATGTCCAATCAGAGATTTATCGGTCTATCTCATTTGATCTCCACGTGACAGTCTTCATTAGGCTATACGATATAATTCTATATGTAAATGTGACACTCTGACCCAATAACGAAAATTCGTATGATCCACATTTACAACTTTGCCAGATGTGCAGCTATTACACTAGTCACCTTCACTATCAGATTAATCAGATTCCTTCAGTATACAAATGTCTGAGTTCCACGTGGTAGTTAGGTATACTCTATTCACTCTCGTCGTTTCTAGACATATCTCTTTCAGCTAATAACGAAAATTCGCATAATCCACATTAACAACTTTGCCAGATGTGCAGCTATTACACTAGTCACCTTCGTTATCAGATTAATCAGGTTCCTTCAGTATACAAATTTCTGAGTTCCACGGGGTAGTTAGATATACTCTATTCACTCTCGTCATTTGCAGATATGTCTCTTTCAGCTAATAACGAAAATTTATGTATTCTATTCTTCGTATTTTTTTTAGGGAAGATATATCTATCACACTATAGCTAATTAGACCTGTATTTCTTCAATGTACACATTTCTGAGCTCCACATAGTGGTTAAGAGCTGGTTTTCCACATATATTAATTGCATGAAAGAAACAGCAGAAACTTATTTTAAATACTAATCGGAAAATTAAACAGGAATCGAGTTCTTTCGCACTAAATTTCAAAGTAGATCAAAGAGTGGAGTTGTGAAAGACACGTGCATCCTATTCCTATTCCCTTCTCCAGTCACTAACAGGCATTCGTGTGCTCTATCTTTACAACTTTGTTAGGAAAGATGTATCTGCATTCCTCCAGTGTATAAACCTCTCAGTTCTACGCAATAGTTACATACAGTAGCTCACGAAAGTATTAGAACGCGATATTTCGAAAGAATTATCTGACCAGAAATTTTTGATTTTAATGAAAATCTGCGTGCATGTGAAACATAACGAGTCACACAGGGACTAATTTTTTCGTCGTCAGAAAATTACAGATTGTCAGAAAATCAACGATTCCTTTGTCTCTTAAACGGAATTGCATGGGGTAAAAGGACACCAAAAATTAAATATCTTTTATTTAAAAAGCTTCGCCATATCCCGCATCATTAAACATTTATATTATAAAGAAAAACAAAGGATAATGATTTAATGATCTGCGAGTAAAAATAATAGATCTATGTGTAACTCCTTGGGCTTTGCATACACACATACGTCAGCACTACACACCCAGCTTTGTCGCAGCAGATAAAGAAGCAGGGTCTCAGGGACCCCGTTACCGTTTCGTGACGTTAAAGTTAAAGTCAGAATTTTCCAGTTATAGTACCTCCTTCAAATATGTATAGCGTTCGAATAATTTCGAGAGCTACAATATGCTAAATCTAGCTCTAACAACTTTCGTCGAATTATCAAAGACACGCGAGGCCGCGTAATTCTTTCAGCTACAGCACCTTCGCAATAAACAGTGCATATCTTGTTTGTCTTTCCGATAAAAGAAAAGCAAGTGCGGACCACGTGGAGCCCTCAGGCCTATTGTCAGCCAAGTCTTAAGTGCGTCGCCTGATTTCGTTAAATTAGGGTTTTCGCGGATTCTCGCGTTTCACGACACGAGAAGTCATAATAACAGAGGAAGTTTTCGAACATGCAGATGTAAGAATATTATAAGATTAGGCGAGCTTCGGTTACCGATATGGCGGCGTGAGTGAGGAGCACGTAGCCATGATAACCGGAGTCTCAAATCGAAACGGCGATCCACTTGATCCGCGATGAATGAACAAAGGAGGCCCATTCTTAAAAGGGTAGGTCGAGAAGCGTAGAAAGACAGTTTCGAGACAGCTTTGAGAGGAGTTATGGAGAGACAGTTTACGGGAAAGACGAGATCGTGCGTACCTCGTAGCGAAGAGAAGAATATCGAATAGGCCACCGAGAGTTAGACTTGTGACCTAGCCCTCACTTAGTAAAACCCCTTATACAGAAGGCATGAATAGGAAAATTCCAATGCCGAATTGTTTTGGCCCTAACACGTTCGTCGCCCAACGCGATTCGGTTGAGTTTCTAGCAGGGCCCAAATCCTACTGTTAGAGCGCCAGAACGTTATCGGACCGATGATTTGGATGGGTCTAGTACAGACACCACTCGTTAGATGTTGGTCAATGGACCCTATTTACAATTCTCCATTTCCTGTAATCGTTTTGAATTATTATCAGCAAACTTGCATTTTGCAAATAATCAAACGATAGAACAGAGTAGCAGATTTGGTAAAGTTTTCCCGCTCATAAATATATTGACAGACAATTACGAAAAATGTAAAAACACTACGACCTATTGTTCCAATTGTCCAAAATCACGACAAATGTGTTTAAACTGTTTCAACGAATACCATGCGACATAGTATAATGTAATATTTTATCCTAGATATAAATTAATAAGAAGTATAGTATAATGTGTATATTTTTCACATTTTTATGTTGTATATCTTATATTTATAATTCAGTGCTTATTCCATTAAATTCCTTTTTAAAATCCAGCTGAAAATTCTATTTAACTTGAACAAGAAGATAGAGCGTCACCCATATTTGAGTGACGGGGCCCCCACGGAAGCATACTCGTCACCCGGATATGGGTGACGCAGCGACGAACGTGCTAAAGACCTGGGTTTTGGAAGACCGTAACAGTGTCTTCCTTGTTGCATGACGGAACATCATTTGTTTTCAATCGCTCTCATGTATACAGACATGTCCTTACGCACCTACCAAAAAATCGGCACGAACTTTCTGGACAACTCAGTATAAATAAATAAATAAATAAATCTGTGTCAACCATTTGCACATGTGTCTACTTCCAATTAATCAGATTCGTGGAATATCTGGATTCGAGATACAGAAAGAAGTTTAATCGGTGGCGTGCGTCACGACGAAAAAAGCTTGGGGCAGTTAGGCATGAGTGGTTGGAGCGAGAGGAGGACCCAGGGGCAGCAGAAAGGAAAAGCAAGCGAGGGAAAATCATGGGACTCTTTAATGCCTACCTGCCAGCGGCAGTGGCACGTTCCCTTCGATGGAAACTAAAATAAATTATTGTTCAGGCCGCATTCGATGCTCGCCGGGGTGCCATCGGCCTGGCTGTCTCTCTTTTCATGCCGCATCCGTACACCCGTTACCCGGCACCACGTAGCTAATATAATATTCTAGGCAATTACAGTGTTTGCGGATCAAACAGAGGGACTCGTTTCATCTCCTCCGTGACTCCCCTAACTCCCTCCACCAGGCGTCCCTTGTTGCGTGTATAGGGGGTGGTGAGAATCACGCGGGTGGCAGAGGCTGGGGTGAGAGATGTTGGCTGCAGAGGAACGGTTCTCTTTATTTTTTCACACAATAGAGCATGCGATACTGCTTTTCCTGCCATCATTTGCTTCTCTCTGTTCTTCATTTCCGATTTTTCTTCCAATTTCTTACTTTTATTGCGCGAGTATTTTTTGGTTCTATCGAGTGTGGAGTTTTTGATATTTCGTTCTCGTGAATGTGTATTTTGTTGATTTTAGAGAGTTTTCAGAAAGGGTTTAGAGAAATTATCATGTTTTTAACTAGAAATAACGAGATGGCAGGTTTTACATTTTACAACGCAGGTCTTCCTTTTTATTTTCTCTAATTTTCATAGTCTTTATAATTTTGAATATCCCTATATTATGATAGTTTTTTGGTAAATGTAAATTTTTGTAACGTAAATAAAATATGTAAAGTAAATATACAGGGTGTCTCAAAAAGTGTAGTACAACCGAAAAGGGGGTGAGTTAAAGCTTCGTTTTCGAAAAAATCGATTTTGAATGTTCATCGATTATGCTGGTATATTGATGCACCACCCGCCAACGGTGATTTAAATGATAAATTTTCAATTGCAAATATCTTAAAAATTATATAACCTTTACCATAAGAGAACTAAATCTACCATCCTGCAAAATTCGAACTAAATCGGTGACCCGAAGGTTTTGTAAGCCAAAGTTAAGAGCACGTGCACTGGGTGAATTTTTAAAGTCGATTTTCTCGAAAACCAAGCTTTGAATCAAAAAATTGTATTCCTTATTTTCGATTTGCTTTTTCATGTAGAATCACCCTCTCTTCGATAGTACCACCGATACTCGTGTATTGGTAGTCTATTCATATAAACCATAGCTAACAATAAGTGCATGCGTACTCGGTGAATATTCAAAGTCGATTTTCTCGAAAACAAAGCTTCGAATGAAAAAATTGTATTCTTTTGTTGCGATTCGTTTCTGCATGTAGAATCACCCCCTTTTCGGTTGTATTGCTGGGACACCCTGTATAATTAATAATAGTAATAACTAACTTTATTGGGTACCTAAACATAGCGAGCATAGATAATAGTAATTCTAGAGTTGCGATGAAGATAAGTAAATATAAATTAATTAGTTCTATCTCAATACGAGTCAATACTAATTCTTTGAAAAGAAGGTATACGTTTTTAGTAATTGTAAAAATGAAAATTCTAAGACCAGTCATTTTGACTGGATTGCAAGTTCTATCATTAATTGTGTATATATAAATATATGAAATCGTAAACAATTTTTGTAGATAATTTATATTTAGAATTAATTAAATATTAGTTTACAGGAAAATTGTTTATGTCTGTTGTTTATCTTGGATATCAAAAATTTTCAGTAGCTGATAGTTTTCTGAATAACGTGTTTGTTTAATATTTTCACGCAGGTATTTAAACGAATGGGAAATATTTGGTCTTCAAATAAAGTAGAAAGCCAAAGAACGAAAGTAAATTTCTCCTTTTCTTTTTACGAGTTTGGAGGGCAAAGTTGAAATTTCATTTAGGACACGTCTGTTTTTTGAGAGCTATCACGCGTGATAAATAGAAAGCGTAAGAAAAGAAAGAACGTGGTAACTATACTCTTTCGTTTAGTCATCCTTTTTATGTTATTTACGTATTTCCATAATTTAAAAAATTACTGAAAATAGACGCATTTATCTTTACAATTTAAAGACATGATGTAAATAAAAATATGTAAACAATCTTCTTTCTCCTGTTATATATATAATTAAAAACAATATTTTAAATAAAAATCCTAGGTAAATTGTTCTCATTATATGCATATTTTTATAATTTAGAACAATAATGTGTTCAATACAATTAAATATCCCCCTTGTCGTGTATATTTTTATAATCAAAGAAAGTAAAATAAATTTATAAAATTTACCTAATAAAGTTTCCCTAAAATATAACTTAACCTTAGATAAAATTTACCTAAAAGAATAACCTAACCTAGTCCTATAATGTATGTATTTTTATAATTCACAAGAATAATGTAAGGAAAAATTTTATAAAAATTTGGAATCGAAATATTTTCTATTTAAAATCAAATAATATATAACTAAATATTTTGCTAATTAAGTACCAAATTAAATTACATATTTAATATCAACAGGATAGGTATTTCATAAAAATTGTTTAAATTTCATGCATTATACTTCAACCTCGATAAGTTCTCTGCAAGTAGCAAGCAGCAGTTGCAAGATTTAGTAAGAAGCTTTTCCTCTGTTCCAGGAAAATTGGTTTTGAAAACCGAGATGTTCCACGTTGGGAACATAATACGGAAAATAAACGTGGCAAAAAGTTTCTTCGAGACTGTTAGAAAGTTGGCTTGGCTCTGTAATTTAAATTGTGCGATTTACAAGTCAAATGCAGTCGTCACCTCGGAGTGTAAATTGCAGTCATAGTGATTGCAGCTTAGAAAGCGTTCTAAACAGCGACATGTACTTTAATCGATAATCTCGTGTGCTTATTTCACCGAATGAATTGAAATAGAATTTCAATTTTACGATGAAATCAAGTTGCTCGGAGAGAATCGATATTTAAATAATTAATAATAAAAAAGGATTATTTCTGTAAGGAACATTCGTATTCAATTAGAAACGAATAAGTTCCATTTGAAATTCTGACATTTTCAGTCACTGATGGAAAATGGTGGTACTATCTACTGTATAAAATTACCAATTAAATCGAGGTAATATGAAGGAAATTGTAGAACGAGACAAATAAAAATAGATTATAAGCTCAGAATTTTTATTAAGTTGTATTGACAATAATAATTGAAGATAGAAGCATGAATTAATAATTTAGGCAGAATAATTCATTAATAAATATTAATATTATTAACAATGAATATTATTTACTAATAACTTCATAATTTGTACTTTTTGTTAATCTCAAATTATTTAATCTTCTTTTATTTATTATTAAATATTCGATTTCTATCTTTTAATTATGTTTAATTATTTAATTACCTAAATTACTTTCCTTACAATTTTAATTATGTCATTGGTTTTAATCAGTTCCTCATTATTCCGAATTTAATATCATTTTTTATAATTGGAAAATGAAAATGATAGATACTTCAAAAATAATTACAAATCATAGTAATGATTTACATTAGTAATTGCGTATAAAGTTTAAAGATATAATTATGTATATTTATAATTACAAATTATTACAAATATTTTCATATAGCAGATTTATTATTATTATTATTTTCATATATAATAATATAATAATAGACAGTATATTTTTCATTATTATTTTTATATTACAAAGATACAGTTTTTATAATAAATTGATATAATACTAACAATAAAAAATTATCATTTTACATTAGAAATAATTATAATATAATTTATTATTACTATTCGTTATAAAATGTGCATATACTTATAAATATTAATATAACATGTAAATATCATACAAGGTGCTCCAGAAAAATATGTACAACCAGGCACCAGGTGTTTTCTCATAAAAAAATATGAAAAAATATTGTATAATTCTTTTTATTTGCAGTTTAGTCTCTGAGAAAATCGAATTTTGAAATTTACTTTGTAAATATGTACTTTTTTACTTTGTAAAATTGTACATATGCATTTACGACAAAGATACGATTTATCAACCTACGTAGATCACTTATCGTGTTCATAAACAATGATCGTGCAGAATTAAAACACAGAGAGAAAATATTTTATTAAGGATATTTTACTATTTCAATTACAGAATTGCCAAAAATGTCATTCTTGTTGTATACAAAATTGTGCTCGTTTCATTATAAAAGCGAACAAAACGAATTTCCAAATTCAATTTTCTTAAAAATTACGCCCCATGGAAAGAAAAGTAATTCTACATTCTTTTATGGGGTAGAATACATCGATTATAAACTGTATTAACTACATTAACAATGATTATTATTGATTATACTGCGCATTATAAACTAATATTTACTGCATTAACTATGATTATTATTGATTATATTATCGATTATAAACTATTATTGATTATATTATCGATTATAAACTATTATTCAGCATATTAAATATGATTATTATTGATTATACTGTCAATTTGCTATACCAGCAAATAGGTTTGTTCAACTAACCTATGAATCTATAGAATTTTACAGGATATTGAGTAGAACTATTATTCACTATATTAACTATGATTATTATTGATTATACTATCGATTATAAATTATTGTCAGCTATATTAATATAGTCAACCTTCATGAAGACGAAGAGTAGAATATAAAATTCAAACATAATCTTCATCGCGAAACCCATTTTTCCTTTCCACTAATTGTAAGCCAGTAAATACCTTCACCTCTCCCACACCCCCCTGCCTTCAAATTTTCCCATAATCCCGTAACTGTATCCTACTATCCGCACAAAAATTTATTCTCAAATTCATCGTTGTCCTCTCACTCTGACGACATCTCGAGTCCATCCTGGTAAACGTCTCCCAGCAATGTCACGACGATTAAAAGGCTCTTTAACTAGAAAATCAGGGTCCCACGAGCGGAAGTCTGTGGGTGACGTTAAAGAGAGCAGAGGGAAATTAATAAAAAGCAGGGTTGGGAGAAGAGAGGGGGCTGAGAGACGAGGAATCGGCTTCCGTAGCTGAATTACTCGGCACTCGTTCTCACGTGCAACCGCCCACGATTTTTTTCCCGCCACCTGCACCTGAATTCCTTTATTTTTCCTTTTTTCTTCCCTCTTTGTCGTCTTCGTCTTTTCTCTTTCCCGCAGGCAGAGGAGACGAACGAGGGCGCTTGTTCCAGTTTTTAATTGCACGACAAGGAAACGCCGCCACGGGCGGCAGACGTGGCCCAGTATCGCGCGATTTATATTCTCCTGTTGCGCCTTCTTGCCTCTCCTACCTATAATGCGAGTCTTACCTCATCCAGTTCCCATAAGCTCGTTTCGTCGTTGCACGATGGAAACGAACGGAACACGTTCCTTTTTGCGATTGTTCCGTGCTCCCAATTTAGTCCTGTTTCGCTACAGAGCCTTCCAGTTTCGGGCTGGACCCCCTACTTATGAAAGCGTCGTCTTCTGTGTTTTAAATTCTGTAGAGGGAGTAGTTATTTGCATTCATTTTTCTTTTTCTAAAAATGTATTTATTTGCAGTTGTTTTGATTTTTAGAAGGTATTGGTATGTAGAGTCTTTAAATTATTGAGTTAACCCCCTACTTTTCTACTTATGAGAGTGTCATTTAAATATTTTTGAAATCCTGTCAAGGTAGTGGCTTTCTGTTTTCTATTTTTCCTTTTAATTTATTTATTTATATTTGCATCGACTTACAGAAGATATTTGCACAGTTTTTTAATTTCTGGACTGACTCCTCTAGTTATGAGAGTGTCGTTTTGGGTGGCTTTGAGAATTTATCGAGATAGAAGTTTTGGCTGTTTTATCTGTGTGTGTTTTCTTTCCTTATTTATTTATTTATTTATACCTGTA
The DNA here is from genome assembly GCF_001483705.2 of Eufriesea mexicana. NCBI lineage: Eukaryota > Metazoa > Arthropoda > Insecta > Hymenoptera > Apidae > Eufriesea > Eufriesea mexicana. The sequence goes on along the minus strand of NW_016908587.1, from coordinate 107,050 downwards.
TGGATTTTCAGAAAGTACCAATACGTAAAAGCTTTAAATTTCTCAGTTGACCCCTTTATTTATGAGAGTATCGTTTTGTACGTTGTTGAGATTTTGTCAAGATAAAAGTTTTAGTTGTTTTATATGCGTGTGTTTTCTTTATTTATATATTTATTTATTTGTAGCTGTATGTATTTTCAGAAGGTATTTTCAGAAGGTATGTAAAAGCTTTAAATTTCTCAGTTGACCCGTTCTACTTATGAGAGTATCGCTTTGTATGTCGTTGAAATTTTGTCAAGATAAAAATTTTAGTTGTTTTATCTGTGTGTGTTTTCTTTCTTTATTTATTTATTTGTACCTGTATGTCTTTTCAGAAGGTACGTAAAAGTTTTAAATTCCTCAGTTGAGCACTATACTTATGAGATTGTCGTTTTGAATGTCGTTGAGATTCTTAAGGTAGTAGTTTTGATTCTTTTATTTCTGTGTGTGTGTGTGTTCTTTCCTTTTAATTTATTTATTTATAACCTTATCAATTTTTAAAAGGTACTAGTATGTAGTGTCTCTAAATTTTTTAGTTAACTTCCTCCCTCCCCTACTTGAGAGAGTGTCGTTAATTATTCATAATTATTTTTTATTAATTACTACGTTCTTTTCCGACTATAATTTGTAAATGTTAATAATAAATTATAATACTACGTTGGGTTTCTCGTTTTTCGATATTTTCTTCCTATTCGTGAATTTTATAACAGTATTACTATTCAACACGAGAGTTGGTAACACGTGCTCTTCGAAGCACGGTATTTTAATACCGAAAAATTTTCCGATAGTATTTCATACAGCCCATAAATATTTAGCACACAAATTACGAATTTTAAACTTCCTGTATTGCACCCTTGCGAATGGAATTATTTCCATATATCATGCCGGATAGATAAACGGTTAATATACACGTGTACCTTATTAAGTCTGATTTACTGGGTGGAAATTGTATTGATACTGTTTAGAATTTTTGCATAAAATTATGAGATAAAAAAAATTTGATAACACTTAATAATTTATAATAGAATGCTTCTATTATGGTATCGTTAATATATTATTATTATTTTGTTGTATTATTATTCTACTATTACTAATTAATTAATATATTACAATATTATAGTAACATTATTAGGTACTATTATTTTGCTATGTTATCTACAATACTAATTAAGAAAATAATTATAAAAATTTAAATTTGTATTAATAATTTCTCCAAACAAATTTTTATTTATATTTTCACGAATATTCCATTACACACATAATATAATATATATATACTGTACTAATACTAACACTATACTATTACTAATACTAACATTATACTGATACTAATACTACACTAATACTAATACTATACTAATATCAACACTATACAAATATATATATACTATATAGTATATCTATCATATAATATAATTTGTGTTATTTCTCATACAGAAGATCTCTAGAACGTTTAGTATTAATAAAAAGAGCCATTCGAATGTAACGTATCGCAGAAATAGGTGTATTAGGAATGCAAGGAATAACAGACTCATCAAAATCTCATCTTCCAAAATAATCTCATTAAGCATCATCTTATAGAATTAATACCTCCACGGAAGTATGTACCTAATTACCTCGCGTTGAAGTTACCGACGTGAATGATTACTACTGTCGACCTGATCTTCGCAAAAAAGAAATTTCTTAGCCAATCTCACTCTTCATTTTGCAGCATTTTAAGCAGGTAAAAAGCAGCTCGGTCTAGGAAATTGCTTATCCCGACGTCAGTCTTCGCTAACAAAGTGTTGAATTCTTCCGACAAGCTACATCCATTCATTGTTTCGCTGCTCCAATGGCGGACCTCGAGATTCCTAAAACCCCTTATCCTTCTTTGTTCCTTTAGGCGAACTAAGCTCCTCACGTTTCACACTAGAAATTCGCCAAGTATCACCTCAAAGAAAAATCGATAAAAATAAATCGACGAATTTATAATTGAGAAGTGGAAAAGGAATACTAGGCGGAAGAGAAGAAATTTTAAATTATTATAAGCGTTCCGAAGAATATTAAACAGATTAAACAGTCTACAACCTTCCTAAACCGGGTTCTAACAACACTTTTGTACTCATCAACTAACCACCAACCATAACCTTGATTCTCAGATATAACCATCCTAACAGCATCACAAATTCAATGTAAAATTTGAAATGAAATATCTAGAAACTATCTTTAAATCATCCATAATACCTCATCGCTAATTAAATTGCTCACTATTCACACGATCTACCATCTATCGAAAGGATGAAAGCTCTCGAAGCAATCGTAGGAAAGAGGACTCGTTTCACTGACGAAAAGCGCTGCGGCCACTAAAATCCCGCGTCATTGCAATCCCTCGACTCTTTTCGTTCTAACGAGATTTCGCGAAAGATTTGGCGCTGTGTCGTCCCGTTCAGAGCAGGAGTGAATTCGATCGTACAGAACTGAATTACACGGGCCACTCGCTCGTTCCGACCTGAAACGCTTCTTTCCGAATCGATTCCTTCCTTCTTCTTCTTCCTCTTCATCTACTTCTACTTCCTCTTCGCACGTTCTTTCGCGGAATTTCGCAAACCTCGAACGTGACTCAGCATCCATGAAGAGAAACAGAGTTTAGAGGTCCCTATAGAGGTTATTTTATATTTAAATTCCACGTGTTACTGGGACGAGGTTTGACAATTAAAAAGGGTAAAAATACACGAGATTTCTGGTTATGATATTGTTGGATTGAAATGACGAGCACGTGGAATTATAAATGGAGTAATAAAACGAACAGAAATATATTTGATGAGAAGAGACGGTACAAAATATGAGAAGAGAGTATTTCTCTCTCTCTCTCTCTCTCTCTCTCTCTCTCTCTCTCTACGCACTGTTTAATAACATGGTTGTCACGACTTACGTGATATGACGTTATAGTTGGGAATTTTCAATTCCTATGGCCCACAAATATTAATATAGAAAATATAATATATTAATATTAATAATAATAATCGTAGCAAGGAGAATTTTTAGGATGAATGTCGGTACAAATGACAGATCTAAACGATCATCAGAGCGAATGGTGAAAGGATCGAGTGGATGTTTAGAACCTAGCTAATAAACGCAGGTCAACGTCAGTCAAAGTATTTAGGAATTCTAGTCACTAAGAGGCAATGGATCGTTGATCATCCAGCAAGAGTATCAGAGAGTTTAAGCCTTCAAGTCAAAGTAGGAATGAGTAGAGTTTTGACAGACGTCATCCTGCGTTTATCAGCTAGGTCTTTTTAATAACTAAGTATCAATAGATCGTTGGTCACCAAACATTCTCTAATACTCGCCGTTTCTCACTGTCCCATCTCGTATCCTCACGTTCCTATTTCAACCTCACACATCTCCTCCTCTCCCAAACTCATTCCCTCTTCAGCCATTTCATATCCACAACACGAGATCATATATTTCGAATCTTCAAATGCACTCCTAGACTCACTCCTGCAAGTGTCAATCGACACTCTAACATGAATATTCCTTCCACTCGATTCACATGCACACTTCAGGCACACTGATGTCAGAGGAAAATCCCTTCATAAAAGAAAGTCTTCAATCGCGACGAAGAATCGATGATTTGACACTTAGTGAAGTATAGAAATCACGTATGATGTCTATAATTGAAGCTGTCAAAGTTTCAAGCAAGCTGTAGCAAGGGAAAGGGAGTCTAGGACAAAGTGACAGAGTTTTGGTGTTTTTGGTGTCAACTGAGTTCAGACTAACGTTTATCCTTTCAGGTCGGGCTTTTATACCACTATCGAGGTTTGATAGCGTGCATGGAGTATGGGGTTCTCTGGTTTTTTGGGTCTAGACGTCTGACAGGGATCAGTGGACCTGGGTCTTGTCTTGGGGCGTTGGGATTCGGCTCTATCTTGAGGCATCGCAATTTGGTTTCATCGTCTTATCTTGGAATGTTTGAATTTGATTTTACAGTCTTATCTTGGGGTATTGGGGTTAGACTTTGGGTTAAGATATCGGTGTTTAATTTTAGTCTTATCTTGGGGTGCTTGGAGTTGGGCTCGAGGTATCGGAATTTGGTTTCGCAAACTTATCTTGAGACGTTGGAATTTTGGTTTCACGGGCTTATCTTGACAAAGTTTAGAATATGGCTTCACACTGAAGACTTTCGTTTCCACAGTTTCATGATACTACGTTGCACTCTGATATTAACACTAAGGTCATAGGTTTACGGATGTTCTTTGTATACCTATTTCAACGATTACCTGTCAAATTGACAGTAAAGACGTCAAATTTTCTTCCTTGGATGAAGGAAACCATGTATTTTCTTGGAAAAGAAAGAATTAGTATAATTTTAAAACAATTAAAACATTAACAAACTCAATATAAGTTGATTAAATCTGTTAATATTGTATAATTAGAGCAACTCACTTGTCAAATTGATGAGTCATGTGAATCTAGTGTTATTCACCGTCTAGAATAAAATAGGTGACGTAAAATGGTCAAAATAGTCTTTATCTCATTCCTCAACCCTTCCATTGTTATCGACTGATATAAAAGACTTGCCGAAAACCTCGAGAGCCAGTTAATAAATTACATGGCCAGTGAGTGCCAGTTGGAAACCTTTGTCCATCGGTCTATTTCAATAAAACCTGAATAAAGTGCCAAGGAATTGTCCTTCCAAGTGGCAAAGAATTTATTTCTTTAAGTTTCGATTGCAAATATGATTTTCCTTTTTGCCATGTATAGTTTATTTAAAAGCGATTTTATTTCGTTTAAAATATTTTCTCCTTTCCCGTTTTTTATATTTTTATCCTTTTTTTTTACGAATTGGGTATATCGCTGGTATCGTTTGTAGTTTTTCCTTTTTGATGATGCGTGTGTTGGAAATAAAAATAAAAATAAAAACAATTTTGTATTTCTATTTCTATAAAGTTTGGAACTTTTTTGTGGAAAGAGCGTATTAAAAATATGGATTTAATTTTCAATTTAGAAAAAAGTCATTCTTCTTACAGTTTCTCTTTTTCAATTCCTTTAATCTTTTTTCTGTTTTCTTTTTTTTCAATATGATGGATTTAGTTTGATAGTTTGGTAACTGGAATAATTAATACAGTTGTGACAACAATTTTCATTTTTATATAACTCATATGTTGATAATAATGGGAAATCTCGTTTTCAGAGAAAAGTAATTACGTATGTAAATAATTAAGTAGTACAAGAAATTACAGATTAACCGCAATATAAAATGTAAAACACAGTACCATTTAATTTTAAATTTATAAAATGCAATTAAAGAACGGAGTACACGTTGAATACAAGTAATAGCATTCAACGTTTCTTATCGTGAAATAAATGCAGCTTTTATCCCTGGATTAATTGGAACAGTACTTGTTGATTCTGTTCAGTATTTAAGTATTTAATTAACTGGAAAAACGTAGCGAAAATTGGAACGAATGTTATTTCAATGTTTGATCTGAACGTGCTTAATCTTTAATTATATTCATGTTTGAAACTTGCCAGAAATTTTTCATTTAATATCAATTGTAAATATAAAAATAATAAAAACAAATATCGAATTTTGATCCAATAATTATATGTTTTATAAATATCCTTTCTTACAATTATTATACTTTCATTCTATAGCAACAGTTTTATATTTCCTCAACCATAATTAATATATTTTACAGAAAGTTCAAAATTCTTTCAAAATACTGTAAAAATTAGAATTACTTATTTATATAAACACTGAAACTATTTTACTTACTATATCACACTCTTAATTAATAAATTCACTATCACTAAGACAAGAATAATTAAAAGTATATTTTGAAAATTAAGAAATTAATTTAAAAAAAAATACAAAATATAAAATATAATTATTTATAAAAATGAATTAACAGTGAGAATAAATACTCAACGATTTCGCTAGGAAAAAATTTAGAAAAAGTTCGTTGGTGTTGTATGAAGTAAGGTTTCGTAAGTGATGAGAAATTGAAGATTAATTAATCACGCGTAACGCACATCCCAGCGTTGAAATTTCGCAAAAGAAATTTTTTCTCCATGAAACGGTACTTACGTACACTTTATTCTTGTTGCAAGAGAGAATGTCTGGTGAACTTAAGCTGCTTACTACAGATAATTATATTTTAATTATTTTTTCTTGACTAATAATTTAGGGCTTCGTAAATAAATTACTATTAGACATTCTATGAAATTCAATTTCTGACGTATATAAATTAATGCCTGAATTTCTCTTGCAAGTAAACTCGAAGAAAATTGCAATGTAATTAGTGTTGTATATGTAATTGAATATTAATTCTCTGGCAGATTAATTATTAATAGATTATGCATACTGAGTATACCGGGTGTACAAAGGTAATTAACATAAGTAAAATATTTATCAGCTTATTAAAGACATGACCTTGAATAAAAAATTTTATAAAATACTTATTATGTTGGAACATTAACATTAATTTATAATATAAATTGACTTTATAATTGATTCGAATCGATATTAGAAATATTCTTAAAATAGAATTAGGGTATCGATATAATAATTATATTACATAGATAAATATTGAATACGTGAAATTAAAAAATGTATTTTTGTAATTTTTTTACTAGTTTTGAAAAAAAAGAACAAATTTTACTGTAATAATGTTATAATATAATATGATGTAATACTATAGCACATGATAGAGTATATAATAACGATTGCATAATAATATTATTGTAAATAAAATATTGTACTAGCATATATCAAGTACATATATAGTATAGAAAATATTATCAATTATATCATAGTATATTCAATGTAATAATTATTTTTCGTGTACTGATCAATTACTTAAAAATGAACTAATGGATTAATTGACTATTCAAAAATTCAAATGCTCGAGTAATTTTCCTTTTCTATTAATTCACAACATCTAATTTCATTCCTATTATATTTACTTGTAATTAAAATTCTTCTACTTCATGTACGAACAAAGAAAATTATACAATGCAATATTTGAGTTAATAATAAGTGTTATATCATGTATCTAATACTTTACCAATCTTCAATTCAAAGATTTTTATCCAGTCTCTTGGAAAGTGTAAGAGGAGACCTATTATAGAAAAATTTAACCACACGTGTTAAAAATTAGAACAGCTATTTTAAAGTATAATTAAGAATAAAATGAATGAGTAATAATAAATAATAAATAAAATCGAATATTAACATAAACTAGAAAACTAAGTGCGTATCAAAGTAAAAGCATGAATTACGTGCGAAGAGTGTTAGAAAGAAGAAAGTGCTTGTTAAAATTTCTAATAAGCGATAGTAGAAGATACTATAAGAAATTCTTATTAATTAATTGAAAGTATAGAATAATATATTTTAAAGTCACAATATTGTATTCAAGTATAGTATTCAATGGTTCTGTGAAATAATGATTTCTAATTAATTAACGCTTAAATTCATTATTAGATATACCTAACAAGCAAACAGATGTCTGGTGCACACAATTAGGCTAATCCGTCATACACGATATTTCTATGCGAAGATCGTGTTGAGATGTAAAATACATTAATTATCTCGCCTATCATTAATCTTAAACAACTTTATATTATAAATCACTCAAATTCCTTAAGCGCCATTTTATTATCAGGAAAAAGAAGCTTCTATAAATTTACGAAATTAATAAAACGTCTTCTTACTTTGTATCTCAGTTATTAGAACGTATAATAATTCGTTTCAGCGTTTTAATAAGACAGCTGCAAGGTTTATTATCATAACTCTGTGGAAAATTTATTTAGTCGAGGATAACATATATATGTACGTATTATTTTTGTCTTATTATCAGTAAGTATATGTATTTACTCTATTATTCTAAGAAATATCTTTTTCTTTTTACAAGAAAAATTAATATTTCTGATTTTTTAATTATTTTTAATTACTATCATACTTAAATAATTATTTATATATTATTATAGTTAGAATCAAATAATTAAAAATTTATTTTAAATTTAAAATAAACAGTTGTAAATTATTCAAACAAATTCTCAAATTTCCTCTTTAAATACTAATATTAAAATAAACCTAAATAATTATTTATACATAATTATAATTACAATTAAATAATTAAAAATTTATTTTAAAGTAAACAGTTTTAAATAATTCAAACAAATTCTCAAATTTCCTCTTTAAATACTAATATTATAATAAACCTAAACAATTATTTACATATAATTGTAATTATAATGAAATAATTAAAAATTTATTTTAAATTGAATTAAACAGTTTTAAATTATTCAAATAAATTCTCATATCTCTTCCCTAAATATCAATCGTATTATAAACTTGTAGATTGATAAATTATAACAATATTTGTTACATTTTACCAAGTTTACAATTAGTAATAAATCTTCGTAAATTGTAAATACAAATTAAGTTACAAATCTTTACAAATTCAAAAATAAAACACACGAAACTTGCCATTCCAGTTAATATCATAATTCTGTCGTCCCAGTACGTCTAACACTACCCACCACGAAACAGTAACGAGGTTCCAGGTCCCTCAATGTCTAAGGACGTCTCTGCTTCTAACGAAGAATTTACAGAAGCCTCAGCCTACCATCCTAACACGTTCATTCCTCCAACATCGTCACGTAATCCTTTTATTTCCCCGCCGCGTTGATTCATTAACGCAATGAACGTCGACGACGTGACTTCCAGCGTGTGGTCATAAATTTCGTCTTAATTACGCATTGTGCGATTAAAATCTCCCAACGTCGCTTTCTCATCTCTCGCCGTCGAGATTTCGTCCAAGATTTCGGCCATAAAACGTCGACCTCCCGATTAGAGTCACCAACCAAAGGGTTGTCGCCCGTACATCCCCTATTTTATTATATCGCAACGACTCTCTTATATTCATCCTTGCAAATATTCAAATCTGATATTTGCAACAATTGGATATACTTTATTCAGAAAATAGAATAAAAAGAATAATATTGCGGAGTGTAAGTGTTCATTGACAGAGATATATCATAGAGAATACAGAGTGTTCTTAAAATTATAGTACATTTTAGTATCCTAGTTAAATGGTAGTGATTATTCGTACAAAAATACGTCGAAGGAAGGAAGAATAACGCTGTCTCATTCAAGGTTTCGTTTTTAAGAGAGAAACGTTTGAAAATACTTGTTAATCCTTGAAATACCGTTTCAACGGTATTATTATTCATTAGGAAATACCAACCAAAGGGTTGTCGCCTATACATCCCCTATTTTATTCTATCGCAACGAGTCTCTTGTATACATGCTTGTAAATATTCAAATTTGATATATACAACATTGGGATATACTTTATTCAGAAAATAGAATGAAAAGAATAATGTTACAAAGTACAAGTGTACATTGACAGAGATATATGATAGAGAGCATAGGGTAGTATAGTACATTTTAGTAACCTAATTGAATTCATTCAAGGTTTCGTTTTTAAGAGAGAAACGTTTGGAAACACTTGTTAGGCCCCGAAATAATACCATCTCTGTTAGTGGTGAATGAAATATCAATAACAGTAAGAACAATTCTTTATTTAAATACAAAAAATGATCAAACACAAATATCAAGTATAAATCTAATTAATTTCTCGAAATTACATGCTCATACCTATTTTCACTATTACAACTCAATTACAACTGACTTATGCCCAATCTCTCTGGTTTGTTCTTTCTACTTTCATACATTACATGAACATACACAATTCGCACAACACCTCAATCATTACACGCATACTCATTTATCACAATAACTTGAATTCATTAGATATTCCCATCCCATGCATATTTGTTCCACTCATTCCAATACATATATACTTAAAAATCTATGTAACCATTACCGTAGTAAGAAGTCCAAGTCAGTTGAACAATTCAATCTAAGACAGTTTAGTCACGTGCTTTAACTCTCTCAGATGCGACTCTCAAGAATCCATTTCTTCTAAAAAATAACTAAAATCAGCAATTGTGTCGTGAACCATGTTAGCGACATGCTTTAACTATCTCAGATGCAATTTTCATGAATCCACTTTTCCTAAAAAATACTCGAAATCTCCAATCGTGTCACGACCCATGTTAGCCACCTGCATTGGCAACTGCATGGGACAATGTTATGTGTTATGTGGCAGACTATTGTATTTGTCTCTTGTCAGAATCTCTTTTCGATAACTCTAATCCCTCGTGAGATGTTCCACAGTTCCGTGATCTGTCGATAAGAAATTTCCATTAATTCGCTCCACGACTATGCAGCATCTCGAACCCCTTGGGAACGGTATTTGAATAATACAGCCTTGCATACAGCCATAGGATTACTACACCGTATCCTCCAAATGAATATTTCGTACCCACTGTCTCGTTGAATTTCGAAGTAACAGCGTCGATTATCTCGTTACGGAACCTTAGATGGATCAGGTTTTACACGTGGGAAGATTTGCGTACTTTAATACTCCAGATCGGTATGATGAATCAAGCGAGGAAGGAGAGAGTCTGCTAGTCTGTTCGGTGGCGTTGAGAATTATTTGCTCGTTACAGATAACGGTCTGGAAGTGTGGGTTCCTTAATTGTGCAATTCGGTGGAAGTCTGTTGAACAAAGGCGTACTTTGATAATGACTATTTATTAGATGTAGTAGGAGATTGTACATTTATTCCATCGAATCTCTTCTAGAATTTTATTGGAAGGTTTATTGTGTTTGTGTTTTGGAAATTTTTCGTGGTTGAAGTAGCTTCGAGTGGAAGAATATAAAATTTTGTTTGGTTAAACTAAGCTCAGGGGACACATTATGGGACAGGTACCTTTTATTTTTAATAATTGTAGGCTATATTTTAAAATTTATATTAGTCCAAGGAGTAATTGTTCGAATTTGAGTTCTTGGATTTTATTAGGAATTTTATTGTGTTTGGCTTTGGAGATTTTTCATGATAGAAGTAGATTTAAGTAGTCAAATACAAGGTCTTTTTTGGTTAAAGTAAGTTCAGTATTAATGAATAGGTATCTTCTTATTTTAATAAGTCTAGGGTATATTCTAAAATTTATATTAATCGAAGATGTAATTATTCGAATCTGTGTTATAGAATTTTATTAAAAATTTTATTGCATTTGTGTTTTACTGAGTTTTAGTGGTTCAAATATTCTTGAATTTTTGAATAGTCCAATATAGGATCTTTTTAATTTTCAATATATTTCTACAATGCAAAAATAAAAGGAACAATTGCTAAAATTGTTTGCAATGTTTTTCTAAATTTTCTATCAATCGGTGTTTCTAATCCAGTATCAAACAATATTACGTACCATTTCAAATTAATATTTCTAAAAAAAAATTTGTAAAAAAGAATAAAAAGAAACAATTATATCAAAATTTTGCATTTGTTTATAGGAATTCACGCGTTTGCATATTCTTTATCCGTTCTCACGTCGTGGATCTTGGCTTGTGAATCGTGACTGCCTATCCCAGCTTGTTCTAACCCAGAAAAAGTAAAGCTGTCAGACGAGTTGTATATTCCCTTCACGCTAGTAAGAAAGCTTAACACGTTGTTAACAATCACGAATATACACGCCTATGCACATGCATCAATTTAGATAATTATTGCAGTACAAAATCGTACACGTTGCCAGTACAGCAATTTTCGTGTTATCTATTATTTATTACCTACGTTTAGGTTTTCGTATATGAGCTTGAGATTAGAGTAAGAAACTTTCATTGAAAAAAAAATAGCGTCATACTAGCACTCCATATGTTTCATGCAATTACCATAAACAAAATACTTTAATATATTTAAAAGTAATAAAGATAATTAGACAATCGTAATTATATAAAATATTTAAAACTAATAAAGGTAATTAGGAAGTCGTAACCAATTATTGTCATTTAAATAATTAAATGATAGTAATCGAGTCGAATAAATTATATACAGATAGAGATATTAAAATTTATTTAAATGGAAGTATTTTTCATTTATGAAAATTCTATTATAAAATTATTTCTGAAAAATCTGCATTTACGAAAATATCCATAATTTTTATATAAAATATCGATAGTGCATCGATAGGAAAATCGGTCGCAGATCGTGGGTATCGCTTTATGCTAGGATGCATAGAGACTAGCTAATGTGAGAAATTCCGAGATCTACAGAAGCGGTTTAGTCTCGTTGAGCTTGAGCCTGCAATTTCCACGTGATGCAACATGGTCGATGCAATGAAGACGACGTTGTTCGTGTTCCTATAAGTTGAAGTCTGTATATGTACTGTGCTAAAAATATCAGGGATCGAGAGATATTCTGGAAATTGAAATTTGATAAAATATTGAGGTAAAGTTATAATAAAATAGTTTAAATTTGTAAAACAAATTTAAAAACATTAAGTTTATATTAAATTTATATTAAATTTATATTTTATATTTTATACAGATTTAATGTTATTAAATCTAATTTAATATAATTTAATATAATTACATTTATCTTGATATCATCATCGTCATCATAACCGTCGTGCAGATATTATCATTACCATCATACTCGTAATCCTGATACCACGACTGCCATCACATTCATCATCATGTCAGCCAAAATGGCACGAAAATGATAATCACATTCGACGTCATAATGTCATCAATAATAACAAAATCTATACTATCGTATTCTCCATTATAATATAATCATCGTCATTAGAACTATGGTCATGATATCATCATCGTCATCATATCCGTCGTGCAGATATTAACCTAATCATTATACTCGTAATCGCGATACCACGACTGCTATTACTTTCATCATCACATCAGCCAAAATGACACGAAAATATCATAATCACAATCGTCATTACAATGTCATCAATAATAGCAAAACTTGCGTTATCGTATTATTCATCATAGATCACCGTCATCATCAGAACCATGATCATGTTGTCACCATCGTCATTATCCCCGCCATGAGGATGTCATCGTAACCATTATACTTGTCTTCGTGTTCTTCTTCATGGCAAGTAATCATTACATTCATCATCAAATCAGTAATAAAATTTATATTAAATTTATATTTTATATTTTATATTTAACTAAAATAATAAATTTAATGCATTAAAATTTGTATTCCTCTGATTTTTACGACTATTCATTTATTTCACGACTAATTTGCATCGAAGTACGTTAATTAAAAATTATGGATACTCGTTCGTGCAGTTAGCCATGTTTATCGAGAACGCATTAATCTCTTGCATGCGAAATTTTATTTTTTCCCTTTGGGAAAATTTCTGCGATAGCTCTTCAGAGAGATCAACCCCACTCCCCTATTACTGGGAACTTCAACGAATGCGAGCGAAGTATTCTGTGGCAGAATGAATTTCCTCCAGGAACGCATTCATCTCTCTCATGCAAAAATACGCCCCTATTCATTTTTAACATCGTTTGCAGAGAATCTCGAAATTCTAGGTATTAAAGGGTTGTAAAAAATGCTTTCTCTTTTGACCTGCCAAGATCTTCTTTTGTGAATTTACTATCTATCCTGTTACAGCTTGTCTCTTTATTTTCGTGTAAAATATGCTGTATTATATCAATTATTACGATTTCATATATTAATTACAATTATTATATTAATTATATTGATTATAATAATTATAGTCAGTATAGGGTTGGTTTGAGTAATTATACGATTATTATATCAATTATAAAGTATTCTTCTGGATTTAATTTTAGTAATTATACAAGTATACTATGTATTATGTTATATACCTAATAATTACCATATATTTATAATTACAGAAATATCGAATATTGTTTGAATAAATGTAATTTATATTTATTTAAAAAGTATATATTACAAATTTTTGGTAGCGTATAACAATATTTTATATTTAATAAATTTAGTATGATGTATAATAAAATATATTAATCATACTTTATTTTCTACTTTTTAGTATATTTCATTCTGTTAATATTTTATTGAATGTCATATTTTTCTTATTATTGTATTTATCTTGTTCTAAGTACATCCAATAATTTTAGTAATTATTTATTCAGTAATTTATTCGGTTAAAAAATGTTGTAAACTTTAATTTAAATAATTATTAAATCATTCTAAGAACGAAAAATAATTTTATAAGTTTAATATAAATATTATGCATTTTAATAAATTGTGTATTTAAAAATTTTTGAAGTTATATTAAAATACAATAAATAATACATAACAATAAATAAATTATATAAAATTATATAGAATAACAATAAATAAATTATATAAAATACAATAAAATGCAATTAATAATAGCACAATAAATAATAATAGTACTGTAAATATTGTTTATTATTTAAACTAAGGACAAAAATTTTCAAACAAAGATGCAATGTTTGCATTTCCTGGTGCACAGTTTAGTGCAAAATTGCACCATAGAAAAACTGTGTACATGACTACCAAATTCTGTGCTCTGTTCTCACACAAAACAATATTGCCAATCGATAATTGCTTTGAACATTTTGAAGCACTTGAAATTCAGATTTCGTGAAACACGTTTCCAACAGATGCCGATTTATTACTTATTTTGTATGGTCAATATCGATCTAACCCGCCAGTGGGTTTAAAATAACCTCTTTCATTATTCAAATCGCCTTATTACTCTGGAAATTAAAATACTAAATCGAGGGATTATTTCAGCATTAATAATAAATGTTAAAAATTGTGCAATGAACGATCCAGTGTAATCAAAATTAACTAGCACGTTTGCAAGTTAAATGCAACTGCAAAATTTGCAATTAAATGGACGTCGATTTAAGGTTGAAAATTGAAATGCAGAAACAAGTATAATATTTAAAATATGTTGCATAGTTTCAAATGACACGCGTTATTTAGCAAAGTGAATTTCGCATGATATTTTTATTCCCTTCTATGAAACGTGTTCATATAAGTTACGTGAGTTTTAATTATTTCATCAAAGGAAAAGGCTTTCAGCTTTAACGAATTATATAAATTTCGTAATTTAGTTTTGAAAATACTTTTTGTATATATATGTACGTATAAATTTTTATAAAACGTTTGAAAAATATCACTACTCTTTTAACGTTAATATTGCTATGTTAATGCTAAATTTTAATTGCCTTGGGGGTTATAGAAAATAGGAAATGCTATTTAATGACCTTTTGCTTATGCTTTCAATTATATTCCAGAATTAATAAATATTAAAATATATTCTAAAATTATTATTGAAATATATGCTATAATTTATTATAAAATTGTAAAAATCATTCCAGTATTTAAAAATTTTTATTTCAGAGTTTCTAATAAATTTATAACAAACACTTATAAAATATTTATATTAGAATTGGCTTATGCATAATATTCATTATACATATTTTTTAATATAGCGCGTTTTATTATAAAAGATGACCCACTGTTATGATGAAATATATTATAGTAAATAATATACTATAACTAATAACATTAGTATATTTACCTAATTATAATTTTTCCAGCGTTATTCATATTACAGCAGTAGTAGCTAATGTAATTTTACAATATCGAAATTATGATAATAATTCAATATCTGAATTAATTTTGTGTCAAATAAATATCAAGAAAATGATGTACTTATAATATAACGTTACAATACAAATCACAAATTATTATAATACATTTAATTAATAATAACACATTTAACTCTGTGTCAAATAAATATCCAAAATATTGTACAATCGCATCATATTATACAATGTATAATATATAGACCATATTATGACAACAGTAGACTATAGTGAATGACTCCATCAATAATCATCGAATAAATATAAAATATTTAATATCACCTAAAACAGTTACTTCTTAACAATCACTAATCCTCAAAATTCGATATTAAGTTCTCTATCCATGTCGGTATACACTATCCCAACTGCCTCCTTATTTCAACGCAAACACGTTGAGATGTTCCAAAAAGATAAAATGCATGGATTAAATTCACCAATACAGGTACCGATATTTATCGATAAGCTTGTTCTAATTTCCAGACAGGCACAGTCTGTCCACACCACGGGGACCAAGAGGATTTGTAACACCGAGCGTTCAGCTCTCGCGAAGAGCTTACTAGTTTCTTGGCTCGATTAAATATTCCGAGGGGCAACCTTACGTTCTGTTAAACAGATCGCCCACAGCGTGAGAGCACGACCGACTGGCGAGAATAGGAAAAGAGATCGGTGATCTGTGCATATTTCTGGATGGAAATGTTGAAAAATACGTCTTATTGAATTTGGTGAGTAAATCGCCTAGTAGAGCATAGTCATTAAGCTGACTTGAAAGGAGGGATTTAACGAATAAGGGTTGAGACGACAGTTTGAAATTTTCAAAAGTCACACTCAAAACTTTGTGTGAATTGAAAGAAATTTTCATTTTGGAAATTCGATGTGCTCTGAGAGAACTTTTGTCTTGTAAAAGGAATATTTTATTTTAAAAATTAAGATTTTGATAAAATTTTTGTACGAATTTCTACAATTTTCTTTTTTAATTTGGGTAAATTTGTATACTTGACGTGTTATATGTATGTAAATAAAATTTATTCGAAAGAAGGTATCTAATTCAGATTTTTACTCAAAATTTTTGATTCATCGCTATACTACAATATATGTGCTGACAAATTTCTTGGAGACTATCATGGATAGAGCCACGATGAAATATTTTTCGAATAATTTTTGAATCCCGGTACTTTGCATTATTATTCCAGAATTTAAAGATATTAATTCCAAAAATAAAAAAATAAAAAAATGAAGGATTGTAGTTCCAGAACTTAGAAATATTAACAGAAGGAGAGGTGAGTGACTCGTGATCGTGTATAGTATCGGTCTACTAACAACTTTTAATTTTGTATTCTTTTCTTACTTACCTCCCATGAATTTCGAATGACAAAAATGCCAAATTTCAAATTCTCAAGGAATAAAAATGTAAAAATATTAAGAGAAGAAGGGGTGAGTAACTCATGATCGTGTATAGTATCGGCCTATTGACAAATCTTAATTTTATATCCTTTTCTTATCTACCTTCTATGAATTTCGAATCATAAAAGTACCAAATTTCGAATTCTCAAAACTCGAAACTTTCTTGCACCATGTGCCATGAAGATAAGCATATAAAATTCTATTCCTATTTGAATATTTTTATCAAAGGCAGCTACATTTTCCATCAGATAATTACAAAAATAAAATCTGAAGCATTTTAATCTTATAATAATCTTATAGCTATATGATAAAAATTAAAACGATGCGATAAATAATAAATAAAAACAAAAGTCAGCATAATTTATATATTTTTAATAATTATAGAAACAAAACATCTGAAACAAGTCAATTTGACTTATAATATCTACTTAAACATATTACACACAATTGATAGTAATTAGAACGACATGATAAAAATAAATAAGAACACGTAATCTCATTTCTAGTTGAACAAAAGTCAACTAGACATACATGTGTACACGAAAATACCCATCAATGTTTGATTGTTCACAGTCTCATTCAACTTTGTATTTCAAATATAGGGGTTAATTCCTTGTTATGAATTTGCGAGCCAATCTAAGTCTGTCCCTCCTGTTATATTACCTTCAGTTAAATAGCTTCGTTCATTTTACCTGGAAACGCGGATATGGAATCTATAAAAGTTTGACTGAGCATATATCAATCTCTATTGACCAGCGAATCTTCGAAAGCTGTCATTTGGATACCGATATTTTGTACCAAAAATAGGTGCTAGGAAAACCGCTGGAAAAATTACGTAAATTACGTAAAAATGTGTAATATAAATTTTACAACGTATCTAAAATAAAAATCAACAATGGGAAATTTTTAATTCATTGTTTATAATCTCCAAAAATGAGAATAAGTTCTCGTCTTGTATCTCTTGACTGTTTGAAATTTTTCACACATTAATCTTCCCATATCATTTAAAAATGGTTGAATTACTTGGTGCATCGAGAATCCATAATTCCACAAAATAAAGGAGAATTACGAAAAATGTATTATCTTGGAGTAAATTAATTTGCAGGATAATAATGGAAAAGTCGAATCAATTACAGAGATACAGGAATTATAAAAAATTTATCACTTAGTATATTTCAGGGCACGTAATATTTTAATTATGCAATACTAATCTCGTGTAAATTAATATTACAAATTGAAATTTCAGTTTAAAATGCTTTATAAGCCCTTTTATCGTATACTCGAATATTCAATCGAGGGTATTGATCTCTCCTTTCATATTATCAAGTGGGAAGTTAAAAAAGGAAGAGACAGTCGCCATCGTTATTTTTATAAGTCAATTCAAATTATATCTATTCTTCTTTTAGCACAGCAGAAAGTATAATATATCTCATAGTGATCTCTATCGTCACTGATAATAAATTCCCCAAATGAAGTAATAAAAAGAACAAAAGTGTAAATAAAGAAATTATTTATTAATACTAATTTGGAAAATATATTTGCCAATTAACACATTTTGTCAATAATTCCCTAAATTTTTCTTGTGATGTCTAATATTAAGTCGGAACTACACTTTCTTTACATAGACACACTCTACTCTACTCTAATAGAATTAGGGTACAATAATTTCAGAGACATTTTTAAGCTAAAATTCAGGAATTAATCGAAATATGGTTGAAGAGCCATATTTGACTCTTCAGAATCTTCCTATACCGAACAAAGGATCCTATAATATTATAAACTTCTCAGCAGCACCTCTCACACCTCGTTCATTTCACGTCCCTACGACTAACCTCGCGCAGATCCAACAATCCCAAACAAATATCCAAATTTCAATTCGTCTAAACAACTCTCCTCTCTAATTTTCCTCACGAAATCACGATAATATAGTTCTCTAAACACCGAGTCACAGTCCATTACTTCCTCCAAGCAGACATGTCAGGAGCAAACCCGGACTGAACAAAGAACTGCATCGGCGAGCAAACAAACGCAAATGAAACGAAGACCGACACACTGAGCAATATCCTGCAATGCGGGCCGATGAAAGCATTCTATGTTAATAAGTCTCCAGTACCAGAAAATTTTAATCAAAAACCTATACAAATTGTAATAGCTATAGCAATTCAATAGGATCTGATGCCTTAATTAATGCAAAATTATTAGCCCAATACGATATTAGTCGAAAATGTAAATGTCTCCACACCTAAACTGGTCTTAGACTCAGCTACGATACTCCAGGAAAAAAGGAAGAAAGGAGACAAAGATGGTGTGAGGTCTGGCAGATAGCGTGAAAGAGTGACCAGTAGCGAAGAACACTGGCTGTGATGTTCGCCACGTTCGAGAACCCCTTTCTCTCGACGTAGCCAGCAGCCCACAGCCGTACAGGTGAAGCTCATATCGACCTGCCGCCAGAAATACCGCGCAGCATCGACCGTCGTCGTTATACCTGGTGTGCTTCCTCTTCCCCCGGGGGCCATGCCACCCCAACATGGAGCTGTTGGGAACGGCGTAAAGGGTGAGAGGAGACCAGCGGGGGATGCGGATAGTTGGCACGATGGTGGAGGGTTTGGGGGCTGATGCACGGCCTGGTCGCCGTGGCCAATCCCTGGATCCTGGAAACCGCGGCTGCGCTCTCGCCGCGATTTCCTCGTCGACTATAGGGGTCATGGGGACGGGAAGAGGGTAACGTACAACACGGTGGCGGGGAGAACTTCGAGGGCAGACGTTCCAAAGCTACCCCAACGGAGAGACACGCCGAGACGCCCCTGCCATCGGGAGCCCTTCGGTCTCAGTAAGTATCCACAATGACTTTTACTTTATTTCCATGTAATATGCTTACTCGTCCTTCCCTTCGCCGTTCGCGCTCCAAGATTCTCGAGGAACCGCTTATGGGGTGATTTTTGCGATTCGGTGCTGACTTAGGTGTTGATATCACTGGGAGACTTCAGGAGGCGTTCTGTCGGGTGTCATCAGTATTATGCTCGGGTACTGAAAGTGCGATGGCGGTTTCGTGGTACGGAAAGACTCGGAGAGTAGAGATTCCTTTCCATCGATTAAATAGAGGAGAATCGGGAGTTATGTAACGCTACCGTGATGCATATCGTGATACGTTATATGAACATGACAGGGAGCACTGCAGATAGCGACTATCCCTAGTGCGACGGTTTTCGGTCAGTCTTCTTGCTACTCAGGTGCTCCTTGTTGGACGTTGAGTTGAACGAGGATGGGAAATTACTTTGCCTAAATGATAAAGCAAATAAGTCGAGGGCCATTGAATGATACGTTGAAAATGACGATACCGCAACGTGGTAAAGGATGGGAAATTACCTTGGGAAGTCACGCACATGTATAATATACGGCCCTCTTGCAATGTAAGGTATAGGAGACAGCGAGTGTTATAGATAGATGTTTGAGTTCCAAATATAGATTTCTCAGGGTTCGACGCGTGTATAAGATAATGGACAGGTTAGGAAAAATTGTGTCGGTTTCGAAGAAGGAATAGACAAAATGAGCTTATTGCCTGCGCGCTATAGGCGCAGGGAAACGTGCTAAACACCGACAACTTTATGATTACTTCCCTGGAAATACCTGTGTTTTTTCCTTCTCCGTACCTGCGCGTATACATAGCCGCGATTATTACTGCGAATCGCACAGGACTTTGAAAGAATTCGTTGCGAGCTAGCCGTTCACCCGATAGACCAACGACACATGTGTCACATGACCTGATGTTGGGGGGAACACTGAGTCTGCCTTGACGAATTCGAAATTGTCGACTGTCGTGTGACAGAATCTTCTTTTGACAGAACATGAGACATGGTGCACTGCACTTGCTGTTTCAGGCTCGGTTAGAAATTTGGCTGAAAAGGTGGAGGGCCCGGAGACGCAAGAAGCTAAGGAGTCGGTGAACGGCTCAAGGGCCGAGGTCGGACCGGACGTTGCCTCAAAACTGAGCAGTTTGTTCGCCGGACTTCCCAGTTTGGCGGGTCCCCAACGCCTCGCCAGTTCCCTCAGGCAGAAATTCGCCAATAACTCTGGTAAGTTTACGAATTTTCTTCGGTCCACGGCCTTCCCCTCTGGGTGAATCTGTGCGCGTCTATGGAGGCTCGTTACGATCGTTGACGAAGTTACGGTTCCCTGCACGCCAACTAGTCATCGTAATTAATAAACGAGGGTGCGGACACGCATCGAACGATGTTACGAGGGACGTCAGTTTACGAATGATCGTTTGACGGAAGTAATTAATTCGTTATAGTCTGACGGAGATGCAGCGTTTAGTGGCTCAAGCGAGACATGTCTCGTATTAACCACACGTTTGCGATTCCTTTCCAGGCAACCTGCAATTATTTCTATTCTTTAACGGTTTCATCTATGATTTCGCATAATCCAACCGGATGAACAGAGGGGTTGCGTTGTTTGCATCGAAAGTTTTATCAGTATACGTCGGGGTATTAAGTCGAAGTTTGTTCTCGCGTCGGAACGTGCACGCGTTCAACTGGTTTCTTTCCTTGGCCAGCAAGGTTCATTAAATAATTACCACGCACCCCATTTATAGAGTAAAGCCATGCCATCCACAACTCGACCTTCACCCTCGTTTCGCTGGCGAGACCCCGTGTTTTTATCTCTCGTAACACGATACGCAATACCAGACATAGGTAGCTAGGTACAGATCGTGCCACCTTATCGAGGGGGAGCCTCCACCCGGTGTCATGTTCACTTCTATACCCACCAGAAGCAACCGAGGAATCAGCTACACGGCGCGTGGTTGATAAACGGAGTGAAAACCTTCATCGAACGAAGACGAGCTCGTCTACGTTGTGGACGATCGCAAAAGGTCGGGTTTGGGGTGGGATGATACGGTAAGCGCCGATCAGGCCGGGTCAGGGCTCCCCTTTACTTTCGAATTTCTCGAAAATCTCTCATTGGCCCACGGTACGAAGAATCCCGTAACAAAAGCTCTGCCTGGTAAATCAGAACCAGGTAAATCGGGAGATAGCGATTAAAATGGCAAACGGGAACGGGAAAGATAAAAGAGAATGAAATTACATTGATCGTATAAAGATTTTCGGGAGCTAACCGTGCCAACTCGGTGATCTGTTGTAGGTTACCCCCGGCCCGGCCTGATGCGCGCCGCCTCAATCGCGACGATCACTTCGTCACGATCACTCCCAAGGTCGCATCAAGTGATCGCGTTTAGTTCCACTTGCTAGACCCTGGAAGACGTTCCTGCTCTATTAAAGGCGGATATCTAAAGCGACCACCATGACGACAATACCGATACTCAACATTGAGCTCAGCGAGCTCAAGGAGATCATATGGACGAAGTTGCAGGAACCGAAAGCTCAGCGGAAGCTGGTTCTGATTATCGTATCGATAGCTCTGCTGCTCGATAACATGCTGTACATGGTGATAGTGCCGATCATACCTGATTACCTGAAGTACGTCGGTGCATTCGGAGACGACGTCGATGTGGTTAACACCACGGGGCCGCCTTCGCATCATGGTCAAGACTCAGCTACGGGAGTGTTGTTCGCATCGAAAGCTATCGTTCAGCTGATGGTGAACCCATTTTCTGGCGCTCTGATAGACAGAATCGGCTACGACATACCTATGATGATAGGGCTTTGCATAATGTTCCTGTCAACGGCTGTCTTCGCCTGCGGCCGAAGTTACAGTGTTCTGTTCTTCGCCAGAAGCCTCCAGGGGGTGGGTTCCGCGTTCGCGGACACCAGTGGCTTGGCCATGATAGCGGATCGTTACACGGAGGAGTCAGAGCGCTCGAAAGCCCTCGGTATCGCGTTAGCTTTCATTAGTTTCGGCTGTCTGGTAGCTCCACCCTTTGGCGGTGCTCTGTATCAGTTCGCTGGCAAAGAGGTGCCCTTTTTGATACTCGCGTTCATCAGTCTCGCTGACGGAGTAATGCTCCTGTTGGTAATGAAGCCACTGAGGGAACAAGTGAAAGAGAGGCAAGAAACGCGGCAGACGATACCGATATGGCGGCTGCTCATGGATCCCTACATCGCTGTATGCGCGGGCGCTTTGATGATGTCCAACGTCGCCTTGGCTTTCTTGGAACCGACGATCTCGTTGTGGATGGAGGATAATATAACGCACGATAACTGGAAAATGGGAATGATTTGGTTACCGGCGTTCTTCCCTCACGTGATTGGTGTTATGATTACGGTAAAGATGGCCAAACAGTATCCTCAACACCAATGGCTGATGGCCGCGTCTGGCCTTGCGTTGGAAGGCCTATGCTGCTTCATAATACCTTTCTGCACGTCCTATGAGGTTCTCATGATTCCGTTGTGCGGCATCTGCTTCGGCATAGCCCTTATTGACACCGCCTTGCTCCCGACCCTGGGCTACCTGGTAGACGTGAGGTACGTCTCTGTCTACGGTAGCATCTACGCCATAGCTGACATCTCGTACAGCGTGGCGTACGCGGTAGGACCTATCATAGCCGGTGGTGTCGTAGAGGCGATCGGATTCACCGCTCTCAACATTGGCATAGCCTTCTCGAACCTGCTGTACGCGCCTGTGCTGATGTACCTCAGGCACATCTACGACTTCAAGCCGTTCCAGGACGAGGCAGACGTTCTCATGCAGAATCCACCCGACAAGGAGTATCAGACGTACGTGTTGCAGGAGCAGAGGCCACTGTCAGGCGAGGTAGGCAATCACCTGAATCAAACGCGTATGGAGACGAACGTGGATCAAGGCTACGATCAGAATTACCAAGCGGGCCAGAATTACGATCAGAGTGGATACGGTCAGAATATCAGTACTGCCGGGTACACTCAAGCCTCAGGGGGTTACGAGCAACCGCCTATGTACGAACAACCGGCTAATTACGGTCAGCAGCCTACGGGTTACGCTCAGCAGAGACCTTACGGACAAGAACCGCAGGCAGGAGGTCAAGTAGACGTGAATCCATTCAGGAGACCTCCTAACGTCGATCAGAAGCCTGCCGGCGATAGCAATCCATTCAGACAAGGAATGTATTAATGCGGTCTATCAGGCTGCATAGTTTATCGGGTATTCGTGATCGTTCTCCATCGAATATACCCGACGCTAGTTTCGC